>NW_019732380.1:15766-48665 GCF_002891405.2 Cryptotermes secundus | reverse complement strand
TTGGCATAAATGGAGACGAGCCGTCTGGTACGCACCCCGACCGCTTTATTGAAGGGGAAGGAGTCCCCAGTATCAAACCGGATAAGTGACAGGGTGATTTTCAGAGGTGGTCTGGTTGCTGCAGCAAAAACAAGTTCTAGGAAGGAGTAGTCGGTTACATTCCTTTGATTCAACATAGACCGCATAGACAACGACCCTTCCAATTATTTCTCTATTGTTCCGTGTGTATTCGTTGCCGCAGTAACGTTTTTACCGAGCTGTTGCATAGCAATGATTCTTCGCTACTCCACAGCTTCCAGGCCAGTTCTGGGGGGTCATCCAGCCTCCTCTCCCGTGGGTACTTTGGGCTCTGTCTGCGGGAGTAAATCTGCCCGGGATGTGAAGCTGACCACTCACATTCATGAAGTGCCGAGGTCAAGAATGGTGGAGCTATATCTCCACTCCCCTGTAACATGGTGCTTAATCAATTACGCAAGGGACGATTTTACTTTTTAGTCTGCCTTATTTTGAAAAAAAAAAAAGAATCTTTTGAGATCACCTTGTCGCCTATAGGACTGTCTGTATCTCCCCTAATTTTTGTTAGGAGGCTTATGATATCGCCTTGCTGTCTGTGTTCACTATTTTTTTTTTTAATTTTTAGGCGGTCGGTGTCACATCAAAGGAAAACAGGTGATTAGTTCCTCACAATTTATTGTTATTGTACTGAGTTGAGAGTCACAAACAAAAAGAGTGGCTGAATTTAGTTGTGATTGTCCTTGCTCAAAAACAGCTTGTCGTTCGAGAGCTGTATACTGTTCAAGCTCTGTGCCTGAGGTGACTTCATAGAACAGCACCTGGGCAGCAGCGGCGCCATCTTGATCACGAGAGCACGATTATCTTATCAAATAATGGAACGCGGCTGCCACGTGATCTGTCGCGTGCTGGCCTCGTCACGGCAGTCACTCTTCGCCTTGCGGTTCGAAGCCGGACGTTGCGTTAGGGTATGAAAAGACACACCTAAGTCGGACTCGTTTATTTGTTCCCGGGTTCATTGTAGCCTGTTGTGTGAATTCCTTCTCAGATATCTCAGTCGTCACAGCTACGAAATTGACGGTCGGCGTTCAGTTCCCGATAGGGAGAGAAAATTTTCTCTGTTTCACAGCATTTAGGGCGCCTCTGGGGCCAAATCAGCCTTGTGTCCAGTAGGTACCGTAGCCTGTTTCCCCAGGGGTAAAGCGGCCGGGAAATGAAGCTGATCACTCCTCAACTGTTGTGGTCAAGAACGGGGGAGCTATACCTCCACCCCTCCATACGTCTTCTCTGAAAGCGAAGCATCTATGTGTAACTGTTCGCTTCAGCATAGTGTCTGCCGAGGACTGCAGTCGAGCCGTGGGAGTCCAGGTGTCCCCCGGTATGCCCCCCAAGATATAATTAACTTCTGATCCCTGTTTGATGTTGAAGCATTAGCCATTTTAAGTATACGAGTATACGTTTCATAAGCTGCTTGACATTAATTCTGCTCTTGAAAGTAAGGTAAAGTTATATTTTTGCTTAATTAAGCACCACGCTATGAAGACATACGGGGGAGTGGAGGTATAGCTCCACCATTCTTGACCTCGGCGCTAGATGGAAGTGAGTGGCCCGCTTCACGCCCCGGCCGCAATACCCCGAGGGAAATAGCCTCATGTTCCCATTTGATAGCGTCAGTGGGTCCTATGGCCGCTCTTGACACCGCGGAGTAGAGAAGCCCNCCCCCAGCAGGAATTGAACCCTAGCCGTCCTGCCCGTATCCCACCGCAGTCCTGAACAGCCATTTTTCTGTGTGACGATTGTACCGAAATGAATACATTTTTGTGTTTAGGTACGTTTTACGTGAGGTCCCTTTAAATCTAGAGTCTTTCAATTTTACGAGTACCATTAAAGGTAAACTCTTTTTAGCCGCCTTATAGAGGCCTACTGTATGTCCCGTCCGGCCTGTGGCATTGTTTTACAAGATGAGTAAAATTGAATTTTACTTTAACTGACCATCGATACACCTTTGGAAGGTAACTGATAATATTCGATAGATATCACTACATGTTTCGACCTCTCGGGTCATTGTCAGGTGGTACTTCGCCGGTCTGTTATTGAATTGTCTTTTCTACCTTATTGAACTATGGATTATTTAGTTTTACTGTTAATGTGACAGGCTGGACGACAAAGGGACCGGAGTTGGAGTCCCGATGGGTGCAAAATTTTTTACTTCTCCATGTCATCAAAACCGGCTCTGGGGCTCACTCAGCTCCTATCCAATGGGTACAGGGGGCTCATTCCTCGGGGGTAAAGTGGCCGGGGCATGAAGCTGACTACTCACCTCCAACTAGTGCCGAGGTCAAGAAAATGTGGATCTATACAGCCACTCTCCCATACGCCTTCACGGTGTAGTGCTTGATTAGTTAAATACAGGGACAACTTTACCTTTTATCTTTACGTACAACAAAGTTGTACCGTTATTAAAAGTTGCTTATTTTTAAAATGCGTTTCTCCGCAGAGAATTAAGTGGAGCTCGTGTGGCCGCAGCGTCGGTAGGTTGAATGAAAGTTATGTTGATATTATTTATTGAAATAAAAAATGTAGAATAATCTCCAATTAAATTCGTCACTATTTATTTTAAGTCTGTGTGTGTATGCCACATGAGGTGTGGCTAGTTTCAAGAATTGCCTCTAATAGATGACGGCACATTCTGCGCATTGTATGCCCACAATACCGGGCACCGAAGGTGAGTATCCTCACTCATAAGGTGAGTGGCATAACTTGTGGCATTCCTCCGTAATGATATCGTACTGTACCATCGATCAAGCTCTTTGTGATTGAGACCTTGCGAGGCAGCTGTATTATGTGGAAGCATTTAAACCGCTTTGACAGTAGTGAGTAATTGATGCAAAGTGCTTATATACACCGCTCCTCATTGCATTAGTGTTCCAAGTGACCTAATCATGCGTGTGCCTCCACTGCTTACGGTAACACTAAGTTCCAGGTGTTGGTTTGGGTGAAAAGAAATTGGTGTATTTTCGAAACGGTTACAAATACAAATACGAAACGACTTGAAAACAGCAAGGAAACTCGTAAAATTCAGCTAGAAATGTTCGAGATGTGTTCGATTAGTTACACTGCAAGAATCAACGTGACAGTCGAATTATTCTCATGTACGCCGCAGCTGTTACTCATCGACGTCGGCTACGCCCTCTGAAATTCGTTCTAGAAGGGATTGTGGCATCAGAGGTTGGTATACCTGGTCCTTCATATATCTTTATATGTAGAAGTCACATGAAATGAGGCCCGGAGATCTAGAAGGCCAAGGAATATGTCCTACTGCTCCTATCCAAGACTTTGCACTTGAGACGCCGTTTACTTTCGATAGTGACCGGAGCGCCTCTCGCGGCTCATATGTTACTCGTACAGTCACTGTTTCCAACGAAAGTTTAATTAATTTCCTTGTTGTTTTCACGCTGTTATATGTTTTTATCTCTAACCCCATTATCTTATAACACAATTTCTTTATAATAGCTCTTTTTAAAGAATAGGGTCCTCGAAATATTTCTGACAACGATTTATTCGTTATATGCATATTGTTTTGAACATTGCCCATCGTCATATATTTTTTATATATATATATTTTAAATATATTTATATATTTTTAATGCGTTGTGTTAAGGAGGCTTGTACTTCCGTCATCAGGCCTAAATGCGGGAAAGGCCCGTTCGACCCCTTAAGTACTGGGAAGACTTTAATTTCGTTTCGTATGGATTGTGATATATGACGAGTTTGTCAAAATTAGTCATTACAGACTTACACAAAAATTATTACATAACGTAAAATACGGATGATATTAAGATTTGTGTGATTGAACTTTTGTTCAAAACATTTTTAGATATGATGTATTTTAATTAAATGAAAGAAACTTAATATCTGGCTCTTTGTTTGTAATTAATGTAAGAAGGGCAACATTTCTCTTATTGTTTTTAAGTTTGTCTGTCTTTTGGTATTTTGTTACTTAATGAATAGAGGCAGAATAACGATAGGGTTTTAGTTGATATTACAGTGTCGAAGTTCTCAGAAAAGAATTTCTTTAGTATATACTTTGTCGAACTTACGCAACTGTAGACAACTACTTGCGCGTTCGGTGCACGCGCGGACTACAGAAAATACAGACGCCTACATGCACGGCCGGCGCACGCGCGGACAACGGCAACTGCAGAACACTACATGCCTGTTCGGCGCACGGGCGGACAACGGCAACTGTAGACCACTACATACGCGTTAGGCGCACGCCCGGACTACGGAAACTACAGACCCCTACATGCACGGCCGGCGCACGGGCGGACAACGGCAACTGCAGAACACCAGATGCGCGTTCGGCGCACGCGCGGACAACTCGGCTATAATTAAATGCATTACACGTAGCCGTAGAGAGCATGCAATTATCAATTTCTTCTACGGAAAGGAAACAAAGTATAGTTAAAGTTATCAGAATCCACGTTTTCTTTTCCACCAGTTTAAAGTAAATTTGTTTAAACAAAATCCATCACAATTTCTTAAATTTAAATTAGTTTATTTATTGATAACTAAGTCGGTATAGCGATGGGCCAAGGTTTGGACGGCCTGGGTTCGATTCTCTGAAGAGGCAAGAGATTTTTTCTCCTACACATCGTCCAGACCAGCACTGGGCCCAGCCAGTCTGCTATCCTATGGTTACCGTGGACTCGTTCCTCGGGGGTAAAGCGGCCGGGGCGTGAAACTGGCCACTCACCTCAAACTAATGTCGAGGTCAAGAAAATATGGGTCTATACATCCATTTCCCCATACTCCTTCACGGCGTAGTGCTTAATTAGTTAAGCACAGGGACAAATTTAGCTTTCATTTACATTTACGGTACTACTACTACTACCACCACCACCACCACCACCCTTGTTTTATTAAGCTGTCTTTATGAACCATTTCAACTTCGTAGCATGTATGTTCAGCCATTCGTGACATAGTCTCTCGAGAGCTGTGATGTGTCAGAACGGCTCAGTGAAAGGGCTGACTGGAAATTGCAGCTGGAACTGGGGACTGCCCGATTCTTACATTGAATGTTGCATTGCCCCTTCACAAGTATGTATAGTAATGTTGTAGTTTGACTTAGGAGTTCTGTCTTCTGGGATATAACGCCCTGTAGTCCATTAAAATCAACCGACGTTTCGGAAGAACATGTCTCCATCTTCAGGCTCAGAGAAGAACAAGGAAGAAACCAGATTGAAACAAGTGGCAAGCAGAACCTCTGCTGCTTTCTTCCGTGACTTATTCTTCGACCCTGAAGATGGAGGCGATATATATTTCTCCCACACGTCCGTTGACTTCAATGGACTACAAGGCGTTATAACCACCGGTGTGAGAACCTCACATCCTACAGTGTAGTTTGATTTGTTTCGAAACAGCAGAACTGACATGAATGCCGGTGCGGTTTGTGAAACTGCGCAAAGAGCGCACTTGAAAGCTACGTGTACTCCGTCGTCTTGCACCTTCCCACTCTTTTTGCGTGCTTGACATCCCCTCCCCTCTTCCCGAAACCCATTCCACGTGGCGACAAGGCTATGCATTCCTATGCTGAACAATGAGCAAGCCGGTACGAGGCTGCGAGCCTGGAAGCTATGGTTCAGTACGTGGCCCCCTAAATCTGAGAGCCTCCTCAGCGATTGGAAACCAATGGAGGATGTCGACGTGTGGGCGGCACTCCTGCCACACTCCTTGTTGTGCGATGACGTCAGGCGTTGTGAGGTCGCGGGCTGCGTGACCCCGGTTGTACAGTCCACGAATTTGTTACTGCTCTCACTGATAACCCTATGTAGTCACAACAGCGTACTGCGTAAAACAGTAAAAGAAGCAAGTATCAGGCTCTGTTCATCGACCATGAATATGTGGCGCCGTGAAATCTGGTAGACGTTTACCGACGTTTCGGAGGAGCGTACTGTGTCCATGTGAAAGGCAAAACAGTAAAAGAAGCAAGCAGCGGGCACTGTTTTTCGACCATTAATATGTGGCACCGTGAAAGCCGGCCCGGCGCCCTTTATCCCTAGGAAGATACCCGGAACTCGTTTCTGCTAGAAACTGAGTCGACAGGATCATAGTGCGGCTGGAAGGGTTAAGTTAATTAAAGTAGCCAGTGACCTCATAGAGGATCGAACCCGCGACTTTCCGGCTTGTGGCATAATGCCTCAACCAACTACTGTACTGAAAGGTATTCTGATTAAATTTCACCCAATTTTAGGCCCTTTCACAAACCTGTCGAGAGCCTGTTAATTTTCACGTACTCGAGAATGCCTAAACGGTTTTAATGAAATGAGATGTTGGGGACTTTAAGAAGATTTGTTGACACGTTGCGGTTTCGGTTAAAATCGCAATAAAACAGCTGACACTTACATGTACTTCTGCTCTGACTCCTTGCATAGTTATCGGAGCGAAGAATATTTCCGATAAAACTTGGACAAAACAAGGAAGCACATTTTGCTGCCAGTAAACCTTTTCCGTACGTCTTAGGCTTATCGAGCTAATTAAACACGAACTGTTATGTTATACATGCATTTCCTAAATTTTTAGCCTACGCACATTCCTTATTTCTAAAAAAAAAAAAAGAAAGGCTTACGCGATTTTCATGCTCTCTGTATTTTGAATGCCTTATTAAAAATCGTTTTGGAATTTGGTATGTAATCATGGCACCAGAGCCCATTTTAACGGCTTGCTACATAAATCCCTCACATCAATCTGTGTGTCTATATGTGTAGCCAATCGTTGCTAGACAACGGATCGGTAAAAACGTTACCACTGCAACAAATACACACGCAACAATAGAAGAATATTTGAACGCGTCATTTTCCTTGAGGTCCATGTCGCATCAACGAAAGTAGGCGTTTAGATCTTCGAAGAACTTGTTGTGTATATTCGATGATGACCAGTGGTCTTCTGAACGCATGTGAAGATAGCCGGACAGTGAACATTGATTCGCTGAACACGCCAATATTACAGAAATCTCATTTCCCATAATGCGAAGGAGAGTCAGTAAGCATGTCACAAATGGATATAAAACATTTGAAATATTCGAACCTGGAAAAAAACATTTATTTCTCGACGTATCCTCCGCCAACATTGATACACTTATCCAGTCGGTATACCAATGCGTCGAAACCCACAGCATAGAAGTTTTTTTTTTTTTTTTACTGTTGGCTCAGCCACTTCCGCACCTCGCCTTCAACCTCTTCGTCATCAGAGAAACGTTTGCCACGCAGGTGTGAACCGCTTTACGTGACAAACACCTCCCACCGTAAACAGAGAACACTTCTTTATGAATGTCCATTGCATTGAGCCATTTTGCCAACTAAAACGAACAACGGAACGCTGCTCTTTGATGATATAGTCCTCAAGCACGGTCGCCATTTTGACTACTGAAACCAGACTCTGAATATGCGGGTCTGCTACCTAGACTGTCACGAAGCTGAATTGTGCTGCTACCTAGTGAACGCATCTGTGGGCTCGTGGTCAGAGTTAGCCTCGTGAGGATAATTGAGGAACTATTTCACGGAAATAGCGGCTCCGGTCTATAAAACCGAAATTAACGGCCTTGGGGATTCGTTGCGCTGGCCACGCGACACCCTCTACCCTCAAAAGTTGGCAATAACTTCGCCGACAAGCTGCGGTCGCTCCGTCGGTATAGTTAGCTTGCTGACTAAAGCCATGGAGTTTTTTTATTAAACCTAGTATTGCACATAAGAAACTTATTACGCCCATTACGTTAGTTTTTCCTCCATTTGTCACTTACTGACTTTTCCACGTAATTGAATAAGCTTCCTCCTGTTTGAATTTATGGGTCTCTGTGTACATAAATTTGTATTTAATTATAATATGATTGACCTTGTTACTGAAATTTCATAGTTGTATCATTAGATAAGTTTGCAAGAAAAGAAATTCATTTGTGGCTATAGAATATTTGCAATTAAAATGGGGAAAAAGACAACAAATAATCTTTCCTTTTGACATGATCTCAGTCCTGATGTGTTTGTGGTATAGAAAGTGGAAATACAGGTTTGAAATCCATATATCAGTGTTCATGCCGATCACAGTGGCCTCGCGGTCTAAGTCAGACATTGTTGTCGTGCGTTCGAACCCCACACTAGGCACGGTTGTCTGTCTGTATGTATTGTATTGTCCTGTGTAGGTAGCGGCCTTGCGACGGGCAGACCGCTCCTCCAAACATTCCTACCGACTGTCTATAAGATTAAGAAACTGAAGTGAAACAAAGCGTTTTGCAGACACCCCGTGCACCAGAGGGAGGTACAGAATGTGCGAATGGATGTATCAAAATTTGTCATTCAGAACTGGAAACGTAAAAGCAGTAACAGAGGGAGTACGTCAGAACCGCTACACTGCACGTGCATTTCTCAGTTTGTTAAAAAACAGTTGATTTTTAGGTCTTGTGTCCAGCTACGAGCTGGTATAGCTCAGTCGGTATAGCAGCGGGCTACGGGCTGGACGGCCGGGTTTCTATGCCTAGCGGGGGAGGGGGGGGTAGAAGATTCTTCGCTACTCCACAGGCCAGTTCTGGGTGCCACCAAGTCTCTTATGCTCTTTCCGCAAGGGCAAAGCAGACGGAGCGTGAAACTAATCAGTCATATGCATCTAATGCCGATTGTGGAGCTATACCTTCGCTCATATTTCTTCATGGCGTGCTGCGTAATAAATTAAGCACAGTGACAATTTTACCTTCATGACTAACTGAAGTAAATCTAGACTTGGCCTAATTATACCCAAGACTCCAAACTGCTAACGTCGATGCCCATCACATGTACGAACCCCAGCCCATTGCGTCTCATGTCATCAGAATCCATTTCGCTGAAATCCATCATTCCGTCCACTTGGTCTCCCCAGTGGCCTCTTTCCAACAGCTTTCCCTGCGAAAATTGTGTGCCCGTTGTCCGAGCTACTTGTGCTACGTGTGCCCCTAGATTCCAGTGCCCTAACAACAGCAAGTAAGTTGTATGAAGTACGGAGTTATCCCAAACTTCGGACCTACTTCATCTTGTTGTGCAGTCACGCTTTCAGACTGTTATGTTCTTCACGCAACATAAACTAACTGTCGTTTGGAAATACAAGGGAAAAAAATTAAAATCCTTTATTTTATCGCGTCCTCTCCAAGAAAAATGCCGTTAAAATATAAAAAGGCAAAGAAAGCACCACGCCATGAAGACGCATGGGGGAGCGGAGGTATAGCTCAATCGTACGTGACCTCGGCATTATATGAAGTGGCCAGCTTCACGCTCCTGCCGCATTGCCTCAGGGGAAAGAGCTCCATTCGGTAGGAGGCTGGTTGGGCCCCGCAAATGGTCTCGATGTTATGGAGAAGAGAAAAATCTTGCTCCTGCCGGTAATCGAGCCTTGGCCGTCGCTCTACCGAATCTAACGTTGACATATATAAATTTTACATGTTGTTTTGTATGGATGTTTGATTTGGCATCCCGTTCTGAGGCATGAATGTAGATTGGTATGTTTGAGAAGAAGGAGACGCTCCGGCAATAAAGGAATGGACATCATTAAGGAGCAAGAAAATAATTTGTACTCTTCATATCAGTCGGTACAGTGACTGGCTACGGGCTGGACTTCTAAGGGGTTGGAGTTCGTGTCCCGGTACGGTCAGGAATTTTCTCTCCACATCGTCCGGACCGGCTCTGGGGTCCACCCAACCTCCTATCCAAAGGGTATCGGTGGCTTTTCCCCGGGGGTAAAGCAGCCGGGGCGTATATCTGGCCACTCCAGCTAGTGGCGAGGTCAAGAAAATGTGGATCTATACATCCACTCCCCCATACGCCTTCATGGCATAATGCGTAATTAGTTAAGCACAGAGACAACTTTTACTGTTTTGTCTTTAACAGTTCATTTAAATGTATTAAATTGTATTTTATTACATTGTACAAATCTGTGTCCACATGGCACGAGGTTTTTTTTTTTTGCATTATACAGATTATATGTAGTATATATATTTTACCATAAGTAAACTATCACCGTCACTACCTTTACTTCCCTTACTTCTGCTCATCTTTCTAGCCCTTTCAAATTTTATACCTCTATATCCTAATGACATCAAACGAATGCTTGTTTTGTGGCTTTATTCTCCTGTTTACATCTAACTTTAAATAAATTAGTTCCAGTATTTACTTGCCGTTTCGATTACTTAGAAGACCGAAAGTTTGGAGACTTTACCAAGGAACTGTACTGACATTTTGACTCCTTGAATTTTTCTGGCATTTCGGAATTTCCCGAATAGGGCAGCTGACGAATAGTCGTTTAGGTCTGTATTGAATATCAGGTCTTATTTCCATATGGACATGACATAAATCAGTGGTTCTCAGTCTTTGTGAGACCGCTGCCCGATAAATTCTCTTTTTATAAGACGAGGGCCCGGTGCCGGACCGCGGCCCGTAGGTTAAAAAATATTGACCTAAAGGCAACTTGAAATTCGCTTAAAGCCGATTCTGTAGACTCACAGGTTCTTTATTTGAATGTTTGACGTGCGTATTATTTTTGAATTGGTAACCAATATCAGTGGCCACGTGGTCAAAGGCGCATGCTCTCTTGACACCAGGTTCGTGGATTCGAATTTTCCTCGGAGCATAGATCCACATTCTTATGGATCTTACAGAAATATATATGGGGGGGGGCAAATTGACTGGATTCATCTGGCTTAGGATAGACATCTGTAGCAGAATATTACGAAAATGATAATGAACCTTTGGGTTCCATAAAATTCTTAGCATTTCATGTGTGACTGAGCATCTTCTGGTTTCTGAAGAAGGACCCAACGCCGTCAGGTTACGTAAGTAGAGGCCTGTATTGGGTTGATCCCCNGAAATAATAAGGGGGGGGGGGGGCAAATTGACTGGATTCATCTGGCTTAGGATAGACATCTGTAGCAGAATATTACGAAAATGATAATGAACCTTTGGGTTCCATAAAATTCTTAGCATTTCATGTGTGACTGAGCATCTTCTGGTTTCTGAAGAAGGACCCAACGCCGTCAGGTTACGTAAGTAGAGGCCTGTATTGGGTTGATCCCCATCGAAGGAGTTCTGCTAAATTTCTAAAAGATCCGGTGTATCAGAAGTCAGTTCTGTATTTTTAAGGCGCTTCCACATTACTCGTGCTCTTGCTCGTGTGACTCACTATGCTCGCGAGTAATGTGGACGATATGACAAGTCACGAGACAATGCAAATTTAAAATTTTTAATTTAAAGACTATAGCCAATAAATTAAAATACGACTACAGCCTATACACACTACGAGTAAATATACGGATCCTCACGCGCCGACGCCTGGCAAGCAACTGAAGTAGTGTGGACGAAGATTTACGAGTACAAGTAAAAGCCAGACGAGCCTTCCGACGAGCACGAGCACGAGCACGAGCACGAGTAATGTGGACCTGCCTTTACAGGCCGAAGGTATGAAGCAGAAGACATGACCTAAGTGTTAAAAGGTAAAATTGTCCCTCTGCTTAGATAATTACTCGTAAGCCCTATGCCATGAAGACCATTCTCGACCTCGGCATTAGTGGGAGGCGAGTGGTCATCGTCATGCCCCGTTCGCTTTACTTCTGGTACCCACTGGTTAGGAGGCTGGGTGGGCCCGAGATCCGGTCTGGATGCTATGGAGAAAAATCTTACCCTATTGAGATTCGAACCCAAGCCCTGCAGCCCGTCGCTGTACCGACTGAGCTATCCGGAATCCTCGGATAGGTGACTTAACTGCGATGGAAATACAGATTCATATCTCCGTACCGACTTTCATACGAAAAACACGAATACACATTAAAATAATTAGTTGAGCAGTTCTGTGAGTGTACAAGTATGTCTGACAGCTGAAGATCAGACAAGGGAACTGGTGATTGGAGCGAAGTTCCTCCAACCGGGAATCGAAATGAAACCAGTCACGCTGTGCTTACAGGAACAGGTCCGCTGCTGTGTGTCGGTGACCGTGGTGCAGGAAGACATCACTGGCGCCAGGGCGTTCCTAACAACCCCCGCAGTAAAGTATGTACAGTCAACTTCTACACCACACACACACACACACACACACACACACACACACACACCGTTGCTTATGGGTTATGGCCTCCCAGCTGCGGTACAGCTTCTCAAGCCCATGTACAATTTTGTGTACGTATAGTTACAGGACGTTAACCCTTTTCTGACATCCACCCAGCCTCCCTATCGAAGGGGTACCGAGAATAAAGCGGCCGGGGCGTGAAGCTGACCGCTCATCTCCATCTAGTGCCGAGGTCAGTAATGGCGGAGCCATACCACCACTCCCCAATACTTCTTCATGGCGTGATGCTTAATTAAACACAGCGACAATTTTACTTTTTACCCTGTAAAGAACAGTGCATCATCTCGTTTAGTATTCAAAATTGTGCATTTTGCCCGAAAATCTGGCCTATATTTAGCGTTTGATGTGATTCTATTAATAAATATATTTTCGTATACGCCGATCACAGTGTCCGTGCGGTCTAAGGCATGAACTGTCTTCGCTCGCTCGGACTCTGGGACCGTGGGTTCGAATCCCACTTAAGGCATTGATCATTATTTGTGTTTATTCTGTTTGTGTTAGCTAGCGGCCTTGCGAAGGGCCGATCCCCCGCCCAAGGAGTGCTGCCGACTGTCTGAGATTAAGAGAAAATAAGATTCACTTACCTGGACACCGTAAAGGTATAAGAGGAGCAGAGTAAGAAAGAAAGAAAGAAAGAAATTTTCATAAACAGCATTGTCCGGTTAGTCTTTGTAATTGAGCAGTATTGTTTTTTCTGTGTGGTAGGAAGTGAATTTTTTAATGTTATTTGAACCATCTTCAGGCTTGTAAGTATTATTTGGTTGTACCATTTACCAAATATTTATTTATTTGTGGTTTATTTAACGCCGCAACAGCCGGGATAGCGCATTCGGCATAGGGACAGACTATGAAGTGGATGTCCGAGAGGTCGGAGTTTGAGTCCCGGTAGGGACAAGGTTTCTCTCCTCACCACGTTATCCAGATCAGTTCTGGTGCCCACCCAGCCTTCTATCCCAGGGGTACAGACGCTCCCCATACGTCTTCATGGCGTAGTGCTTAATTAGTTAAGCGCAGGGATTCTTTTTGATTTTAATGATGCTTTCAGAGAAGTCTCAAGACTCGGAGTCGTGAGACAGAAAAATATGGCCGTGGGTCACGCGGGGCCAGAAAACAAGAGTGAGTGCTCTGGGGAAAGCCAGCAGAACGTTACCAGACCATACCAGATGCTTTTAGCAGCTCAGCCATATAATGATTGGAGAGAATGTGAAAGAAATGTGTGGCATTATGTTAATACTATTCATCTCCCAGTAGGTTCAATGAAAATTGTTATTAACATAATTATTCCATCGCAGTAAACACAGTAAATCCTCAGTGAACGCGAGGGGAATGCGTCCCTCGAAAGCGGTGCGTTCGGTGACTCCACGATGGGCAAACTTAATGAAGGTGACAGTTGAGCTAAATAGTTCTGCCGGTACATATTGGCACGTGTATATGTGTGTGTGACTGTAGACGAGGTATGTATTGGCGAATGGATTGATTACCACTGTTCGGAACTAATGGCACACATTACGTCTTCTCATTCTTCACTAGATGTTTCCTGGCTACGGCTTCTAACAGTGAAGATCTTTCAGTTTACACCGCTTGGGTTCTCTTGTCACAGCCGCCCGTGCAGAACTTATCCGAAATTATTCAAATATAGCGTCATATCTTCTCAGCTTCCCTTCCCGAGCTCAATTGAACTGCCAACTCTCAACTGATAAATTGAAACTGAACTGGTCAAGTCAAAGTCACATTGCGACTGACATTATATAGGAGACTGTATGGGCCTCGGTTTCGGTCTGGGCGACTTGGAGAGGGGAACATTCTTGCCCCTACCCGGACTTGAATTCCGACCCCCGAGACCCTCCAGCCAGTAGTCACTCGCCATACTGACTGCGCTATCCCTACTCACAGTTATTTGAGTATTCACCGAAACTAAGAACCATGATCGTGCATGGGTTTTATAATTGTCACGAAATCCGGTAGGAGTCAGAAAAAAGTGGAGATATATTATTAATTAGGGAGGGAAGGGCAAGTTGGTGGTGAATACCGTATTTACGCATGTATAGGCCGCACATTTTTTGCCAAAAATTCAAGAGGAAAACTGGGGTGCGGCTTATATTCGAAATATTCGAAATCACACTTCATTTAAAAAAAAATATATTCATAATTAGTAATACAGGGTGTTCTACTCCTGAATAATATTCCAAGAAAATTGATTTTTCTGTAATTTCTGTCTGAAAATTGTGCTGCGGCCTATACACGCGTAAATACGGTAATTGTCGCTCAGTTTATTGTTAGTTCGTATTGTTATATCCCGTGGAAATCAGTATATTCTCAAGTAATGAAATTACTATTATTATGTATTTAATACATAATGATTACCATATGTGGTAGCACATTATATGTCTGATCCAGTAAGCAAATATCAAAGAAGCTTACGACTTGTCGACAATCTTGAAGGTGAGATCTACACCGTAGATGATAGGTTTACTTTCAGATGGGAGGTATGCGGTGAAGTTGGCCCTGTATTCTCCGCGAGGTGCATTTTTGTATCTATTTGTATCAAAGGCATAATTGTCCACGGAATATGTCCCCTGAAATAAACAAAATTACACGAATATTATAATCAAAATTGAGTCTCGACTTTCTTTCCGAATTTACATAAATACAGTTATCTGTATTTAGAATAATTTTACAGAGTTCTGATAGGGAACTACGACATAACAGAATTAAAAGAGGCATACACAAAATGACCGATTTTTAAACGGAATCCTTGAGAAGCTAACAGTTGCTCAGCTGGTCAAGAAATTCCTCGAATTTTGTGAAAACCAAAGTCTCATTTTTGTGTTCGCAACAGCCTTACACTCTATCAGTTTCTGAACAAGATGACTGCAGTCTGCGACATATCGTATTTACTTAACCCTTTAAATCCCAACGGTTACTATATGTACCATCTGCTTTAACGTACTAAAACTGCATTCTGCACGCACAGATTATATTTATATGTTTTATAAGGTTCTTAAACAGCGACTATTTCCCTAGAAGCATTAACCGGTTGGTCTTTGTCGTGGAGACGTAATGTGTTTCCTGTGAGGTATGAACTGATTTTATATATATATATATATTTTTTTTTTATAGCGATATCTTAGTGTGTGTGTCGGCTATGGGAGACTTCAGGCTCTGACCACTAGCTTTTAGTCTGAAGGTCCCCAAGAGCCGCCAGGCAGTAAAATGTGGTCTTGAGTCCCGTCGACTCGGAAACGGTCACTGCTGACGAGGGCCAGCAGCAATTTAGCATTCAGTCAGTACTTAAAGTGTTAAAATAATAGTTCAGTATTATCCTCTAATCTGTGCCTCGGTGTTCTAAGTAGCCACTTACGGCCGCGCCATAGCTTAAGCGGTTAGTCGCTGGCTTCCCACCGCGCCGGCCCGGGTTCGATCCCGGGTCTGCTGAAATGGGATTTGTGGTGGACAAAGTGGCGCTGGGGCAGGTTTTCTCCAGAGGTATTTCGGTTTCCCCTGCCAATCTTCATTCCACCAGTTGCTCCACAATCACCCTCACCTATCATCTGGGGCTGGTACACTAAGCCAGAAGTGGCCGCAGTGCAAAGGACTTAGTCCCACCCCACTAGCAGTAAAAAAAAAAAAAAGTAGTCACTTCGGATATCCCGGATGGAATTCTGCGTTGATCAATTCTTCCATGCGAGTAACATGTCTCGGCCTCCTCATTGTTCCTTATTTGAGCATCTTTAATGACAAACCACTTCATTCGAACTTAACAACCTCACAATCTGTCTCGTGTTTATAGAATAGGACTATGAAGTTTTATATCGCTCTTTCATTTGCTCCACTGTTTTGTAAGTTGGAATTGGCGTCAGCTTGGGCAAATGTGTGGCTTACCTTTTTAAAGGGGCAGGCTTTGGGAACGTTCTGTGTCTCCATAATGTGTTTAAATATTTCATTCTGAAACAGAAGGTCGCAACACGGGGTCGGCACTATACCAAACGGATTCTTCTTGAATTCGCCATCTTGTTTCTTGTAGAAAGTGGTCTGACACTGAAAAAAAAAAGTTGATGTGTTACAGCATACATTTTTTCAAATGTGTTCTTTGCGATTTTTGAAACATCTTAAATGTAGAGTTGTATAATTGGAGGCTCTCACAGCGGTGGTTATGAAGAGTTCCTTCTTCTGGGATATACAACCGCGTAGTCCCTTAAACGTCAGTCCATTTTTTCGGAGGAACATACTGCGTCCATCTTCAGGGTTGAGGAGTAAGGCAAGCAAGAAACAGGCATGAAGCATGCTGCCTCTTCATATATAAAGTAAAGTTGTCCCTATATACTTAACTAATCAAGCACTACGTCATGAAGACGTATGGGGGAGTGGACGTATGGATCCACATTTCCTTGACCTCGGCGCTAGCTGGAGGTGAGTGGTCAGCTTCAAGCCCCTGCCGCTTTACTACCGGGGAAAGAGCCCCGGACTGGACGACTTGTAGAAGAGAAAAAATTTTGAACTTAACGGTACTCGAACTCTGACCCCTCGGTCGTCTAGCCCGTAGCCAGTCGCTATATCGACTACGCTATCCTGGCTCCTACCTCATCATCATATTTCCATTTTTGGTTTACTCCTTTATCCAGAACATTCCTATGAAACAGCTACCAGACTTCACGGTCTCCCATTCCAGACGTGAATTATCATTATATACGCACAAACTTGGATTGCCTTGGTGCGTATGTATCAGTAAGGACACATGAAGTAGGCGAGCAGATGTATATTCGTAGGCAGCACAAGTTGTCTGTGGTCTACTCGTAGTTGTAAGGACCAGGGCACACCAAGGAAACTGGCAACTGCAACGAAATTGCTGTTGCGTTGCCGTTGCCAGTTTCCTTGATATGCCCTCGCCCTAAATGTAGAATTGCGCGGGTTAGCATGAAAAGCTTCCCCCCCCCCCCTTATTTTATCAACCAGAAGATGCGAATACTGTTTATTTAGTTTTTCGTGTCATTGTGGTATCTTGAATTTGTAAAGTTATTGTGTTGTATAATTTACCATTTTTTTACATACTTGTAATATTACAAGAGCCGCGGTAGCTGAGTCGGTATAATGACTGGCTACGGGCTGGACGACCAAGGGGTCCGAGTTCGAGTCCTGGTACTGTCAAGAATTTTTACTTCTCGACCTCCTCCAGACCGGCTCTGTGGTCCACCCAACCTCTTTTTCAATGGTTATAGGGGGCTCTTTCCCCGGGACAAAGCGGCCGGGGCGTGAAGCTGACAACTTACCTCCAACTAGTTCCGAGGTCCCGCATATGCCATCATGGCGTAGTGTTTAATTAGTTGCCCTCAGGGAAACTTTACTTGTAATATTGCAAACGAGTACTTGCACATATTTACTTCATATAGAAATAGAATTTTCAAATTATATTGATTACCTTGCTTAAGGGTATGTGCCATTTTGAGACCCAAACGACCCAATGATATTTAAAGGATTAGCGTATTTGTTTCAAAAGAGCAGCTCGTTTGTAGCTTTATATACGTAAAATAAATTTTTGTTTATTAAGTTTCCCTTCATCCCTACCCGAATAAAGTCTATGGCTCTGTGTTGTATTCGTTGTCAGCAATTTAAATAGCTAACTTCATGGATCAGAGTCATTCGTGAGAAGCCACAGGTTGCTTAGCCATTCAAGAAATTGCTAGCATTGAACGGAACCCAGAAGTTCATTGCTGTATCCACAAGAGTGCCCCCCCCATTGGCCCCTATCCCGAGCCAGATGAATCCAGTCATATTTATCTAAGATCCGTTTTAATATTCTCCCATATACGTATTGGTCCTGTTAGCCTCTCTTTCCTAGCAAAATCTTGTAGGCAATCGTGTTCTTCCCAGCATGATGCAAGCCCTGTCCGTCTCATCCTCCGTACTTCTCATAACAGTTACGTAGCAACGCAAGTTATTAAGCTCATTGTGTAGTTTTCTCCATCCCTATTGTGTCCAAATATTTTTTTCAGCACCCTGTTCTCAAACACCCCCAGTCTATGTTCTTCCCTTGATGTGAAATATAACTTTTACACCCATACAGAACCACAGGCAGAGCTGCAGTTTTGTGTATTTTAATTTGTATTTACGTATTTAGGCAGCAGGCGAAACAGAATGTTTTTGTTTTCCTTGGCACTACAGCCCCAGTGGGTCTAGGCCTACCTCCATGAACTTCTCCGTTCACTTCGGTTTTTCTAGATCTTACACATTCGGTAGGACTCCTTGGGCGGGTGATCAGCTCGTCGCAAGGCCTCTACCTGTACACAAACACAGCAGGACGCACACACACAAACTAAACATCCATGCCCTGAGTGGGATTCGAACCCACGATCCCGGTTTCCAAGTGAGGGAAGACAGTTCATGCCGGCGAATCAGAATAGTAAGAAACATTTCCGGATACTAATCTGCTCTTATTTTTCTCATGGATCGCATGTTGTGAACAGTCGTGAAATATATAGGCCTAAGCTCTATAGTTCTCTTATATATGCAGGCTTATTTATTATTATTTGTACACCTTTCGCTTCAGCGCACTTTGAATACATTTCATTTGCCATCCGGCTTCGTTAACTGAATTAGCACATTTCGCAACTGGATGATGACCTTACAGGTACAGCGCAGATAACACCAATAGATCTACTCCCATCATTTTTCAATAGACAGTACAATCGTTAAAAAAGAACGGAAGTTGTTCCTGTGATTAACTGATTAAGCACCACGCCATGAAGACACATATAAGGGAGTGGAGGTATAACTCTACCATTCTTGACCTCGACACTAGATGAAAGTGAGTGGTCAGCTTCAAACCCCGGCCGCTTTACCCCGGGGGAATGATCCTCCAGTATTCAGTGTATAGG
This sequence comes from Cryptotermes secundus, assembly GCF_002891405.2. Lineage (NCBI taxonomy): Eukaryota > Metazoa > Arthropoda > Insecta > Blattodea > Kalotermitidae > Cryptotermes > Cryptotermes secundus. Next base: position 29,649 of record NW_019732380.1, on the reverse strand, counting down.
AGGCGGGACGCTGTGGAGAAGAAGGAAACCTCTCGCATCTGCTGAGAGTCGAGCCTGTAGCCTGTTGCTATAACGACTGACGCATCACCTTTCCTGAGCGTAATAGCTATGCCAGAGTGTTAATATCGTTTCCTCAGCGATAATTAACTCATGGAGTAGAATCCTGCAGAAGCGACCGTTGCTAGGATAGTCATGAAACTCCGAGCATTTTATGGAAACCGAAGTTTTATTACCGTCTTTGCAGGAGCACGCCACTGGTCGCTGTCCTAAGGCAGATATGAATTTTAATAAGTGCATATCTACGTCAGTTATTCCAGATATTTTGGTTATGGAATCTTTCCATGAATTTCCCTCTTCCTCCATGCGTGCTACATGCCCTGTCTGTCTAATCCTCTTTGATCATTCTAATGTTTGGAGAGGTGTATGAATTATGAAGCTCCTCAGTATCCATATTTCTCCAGACCCCCGTTTAGGTCCAGATATTCACCTCAGCAACTTGTCTTTACACGCCTTCAGTCTGTGTTCAGCATTTTATGGGATAGACCAAATTTTGGGCTCTCGCAAAGTAACAGACAACATTACAGTCTTGCATATTTTAATCTCCACGTGTTTAGACAGCAGAAATGAAGACAAACGATTTCGTAATAATTCGTAGCAAGAATTTTCAACTCGAATCTACTCTTTAATTTTTTTTAACTTGCAATTTTGATCAGTTAGTTTATTCCTAAGCATTTAAACTTTACATATGTCAAAGACCCCTCGTTGGTGTCTCCACCTTATCGTGGTGAGGGTGTTTGAGTATGCCAAGGACCCTGAGAGCTATACCAGCGGTAGCGTAGCTAATGGCAGGGCCTCCCTTGCTGGACAGGTCAAAGGGTAGGCATCAGACGAAGAGAGACACCGGAAACTGATGCCGGAAGCAGCGTCATCAGCGGCGACTTGAAGCACAGAGAAAATGATGCTCGAGATGGTTCAAGTTCGTATAGCAACAGGCGTGACCAGAGTGGTTTGAACGGCTGTTGTACTGCGATGTGGAAAGCAAATGGAAAAACTACCACATTATCACTATTCCTGGATAGTCTCTTTCCAAAAACAGAAGATCGCATTAAGTGGAGAAACTGTTTTGGAAGAGGCTGTGGACCTGTCATCTGACAGATTACTGATGAATGAATGAATGTCAAAGAGAGCCAAAGAAAAATTGGTTGCAGCATTAGGGAATGTTTTTGCTGTAATATTTCTTACAGTTGCATGCTGACGCACTTCCTTTATAATTGTGGCTGTGTTTAAGGCTAATTGCAATGTTATTCCTCATAGCTGTGCCCTTGCTGCAAGGTTACTTTACATTCGCATCCTGAGGTATTTATACGTGTGGCTTTGTTTCCGGGCGACATATACCGTATTTACGCATGTATAGGCCGCAGCACAATTTTCAGACAGAAATTATAGAAAAAATAATTTTCTTGGAATATTATTTCAGGAGTATTACACTCTGTATTACTAATTATGAATATAATTTTTTATAAATGAAGTGTGATTTCGAATATAAGCCGCACCCCAGTTTTCCTCTTGAATTTTTGGCAAAAAATGTGCGGCCTATACATGCGTAAATACGGTAATCGTATCCTGGGGCACTTCCCTTTCTATTTCTTTGTCGTAAGGATACTTACATTTGGATCTTGACTCGCTCTATAACTGTGACTTTGTTGTAAGGCTACATTGCAATCGCATCCTGAGGCATTTTCTTTATAACTTTGTTGTAAGGCTACATTGCAATCGCATCCTGAGGCATTTTCTTTATAACTTTGTTGTAAGGCTACATTGAAATCGCATCCTGAGGCATTTTCTTTATAACTTTGTTGTAAGGCTACGTTGAAATCGCATCCTGAGGCATTTTCTTTATAACTTTGTTGTAAGACTACATTGAAGTCGCATCCTGAGGCATTTTCTTTATAACTTTATTGTAAGGCTACATTGCAATCGCATCCTGAGGCATTTTCTTTATAACTTTGTTGTAAGGCTACATTGAAATCGCATCCTGAGGCATTTTCTTTATAACTTTGTTGTAAGGCTACATTACAATCGTATCCTGAGGCATTTTCTTTAGAACTTTCTTGTAAGGTACCAATTTTGTTGTAAGGCTACATTGCAATCACATCCTGAGGCATTTTCTTTATAGCTGTTGTAAGGCTTCATTACAATGGCATCCTGGGGCATTTTTATAACAGTTGTAAGGCTACATTACAATCGCATCCTGGGGCATTTTCTTTATAACTGTTGTAAGGCTACATTACAATGGCATCCTGGGCATTTTCTAAATAACATTGTTGTAAGTCTACTTACAATCGCATCCTCAGGTACATCCTTTATTACAGTGGCTTTGAGGCTGAAGGTTGTTTTTGAGCCATCTTCCCCTGTTGTTCCCTCTACAAGGTCCACATATTCTTTGGTGTCAGCAAACGGTGTTACGTTAGTAACCTGTATTTCATAGGAGGGCTGTAAGAGAGAGCATAACAACACATTTCCATGAGAAACATCCTCGTGAATTACCTGACTGTCCGCGAGCAGTATCAGGAAAAGTGATTTATTAACTATCACGTAAATGAACTTCTGACGTCAGGGGCCTACTTTATGTTTCTATTTTTTTAGCCTACTTACCTTATTCGTGGATATGTGTATGGTTCTGTCTGTGTACCCCGTATCGTTGCTAGGCAACGGCATAGTAAACACGTTCCCGCGAAAACGAATTCTTGTATGCGTCGTTTTCTGTGCGGTTCGTGTAGTGTGAGGCGGAGTCAGTAAACAGGTCACAAACTTAAGGAATGTTGTTTTCGAACCCGAAAGAAGACAGTTATTTCTCGACATATCCACCAACACTGATACATTCGTCCCAACGCTTTACCAGTGCGTTAAAACCCGCAGCATAGAAGTCTTTTGACTGTTATCTCCGTCGCTTCCGCACCTGGTCGACCATCATCTGCGAATTTCGAACGTCCTTGATAGGATTTCTCGACTTAGTTGTTAACCGCTTTACGCGACAAACACTTCCCACCGTAAACAAGAAACATTTCTTTATTAATATCCTTTGCATTGAGTCGTTTTGCCCACAAAAACGCACAAGAGAACGCTACCTTCGGTAGTATAACCTGAAGCACGGTGGCTATTTGACTGCAGAAACCAGCCTCTCAACATGTACATGTGCGTCTGCTGCCTGTACCGTCATAAAGATATTGTGTTGCTACTTCATTTATCTGTTTTACTTCCATTTGTGACCTATTTACTGACTCTTCCTCGTGTCGAAGGAAAGTAGCCTATTATTTCTTCGCAGAACTTCTTGTTTGTTCATTTTACTTGACCTGCCGGCCTGTCGTGAATCCACTTCTAAAGCGAGAGCTCCAATATCGGGTGGTCTCGTTTATTCTCTACGTTACGGTTATGGTACGATTACTGCAACCGACACAGTGGACAGGCAGTTTAACGCGGATCTCGAAGCACGGGGCGGGGGAGCGTGTTCAGGGTGCACATCCTGTAACTAGTAAGGAGGTTGATTATACAGAGGGATCCAAAAGAATGTACTCACTCTTTGATAGTCAATATCTTTGGAACAAAATGACATGTAGTTACAATTCTTGCCCGGAGAGAGAGAGCCGTCTGTGTTCGAAGTGACCACCATCAGCGGCTAAATAGCATCGATGCCGCCGAACTCTGAGCGAACTACGGCTGTCAGTGTGTCCGGTGTGATGGCTGCACACGACGCTTCGATGGTTTCTCGTAGCGCGTTCAGTGTAGCTGGCTTTTGTCGATAAACTTCATCCTTCAAGGTTTCCCATAGGTAGAAGTCGAGAGGTGTTAGGTCTGGAGAGCGTGGTGGGTACTCAATAGCACCTCTTCGATCTATCCTTCATCCAGGTAGAGTGTCATCCAAGTACGCCCCGACATCTCGATGGTAGTGAGATGAAGCACCATCTTGTTATAGGTGAAATCTCTCATCTCCAAACAGCTCTCGAATGGCAAGGAAAATCGATGTCTGAAGCATTTCGAGATACACCACAGCACTGGAAGCTGGACTTGTTACTATCCGCGGTCGCCCAGGTCTTTGCTTATGCACATCATGAACAGTACCGTCGGCTTCAAATTTATCCCGAATACGGGCAATTCTTCAACGTGTTGCTGGCTGAGTTCCAAACTTATTCTGCCATTGTCGTTGTACCTCGTTAATGTTTTCGTACTTCCAGTTCCACTTCAATACAGTCTTGCGTTGCTCAAAGAACAACTTTCAGCCATTGTTGCTGCTGTCTTCTGCTCGCAGCGCGCACGCGGCACGACATTCACGTGACTCATGTGACCTTCGCCATCTGTTGAGAAAACATTACACTACACGACCGCGCAAGAATTGTGACTAGATGTCATTTTGTTCCAAAGATATTGACTATCAAAGAGTGAGTAAATTTTTTTGGCCCCCCCCCTGTAGTACGAATAGTCCTCACACAATTGCAGGCTGGCGTATGACTTGTATTCTGGTTCGATTCTCTGCTGGGGCACCGACTGTCCATACTGACGGTTTTTTGCCCTTTCTTCAGCCCGTTCAGGAAAATTCCGAGGTAGGATCGTAAAATAAGCCACGACGGCTTCCTTCCACATTTTTTCAGTTGATTAATCATTAATATCGGAATATTCGACCTATATTCTTGGTTATAACTCTGTCTAGTCAGATGGAAGTGAACAGCGACGTTTTGGAGGAACAGTCCGCCCCCCTCTTCAGATAAGCTCTGTTTGCTCTCTGCTTCGTGTTGGTTTCTTACTTCATGCATTTTCTGAACCTGAAGATAGAGGCGACATGTTCCTTCGAAACGTTAGTAGACGTTCACTGGACCACACGACGTTATATCAACGGACATAAACATTTCATGACCACCGACGCGATAATTTCTAATCACATGAACTTACTTAGTGTGACTTGCTGAGAGCGTCGGTAGTAAATGTTGCTTTTGAAGGGAATATAAAGAGGAGATAAAGGATTATGTATCATTTTATTGCGAGGTATAAAACGAACTTCAATAATATGTCATTATCTTTAGCATTATTAATGTGTATAGCAGTTGGACCGTTTGTTTGCGTAGTCGGTATAGCGACTGGCTGGCCGCGCCATAGCTCGAGCGGTTAGTCGCTGGCTTCCCACCGCGGCGGCCCGGATTCGATCCCGGGTCTGGCCAAGTAGGATTTGTGGTTGACAAAGTGGCGCTGGGGCGGATTTTCTCCGAGTATTTCGGTTTCCCCTGCCAGTCTTTATTCCACCGAATTTTCCATCATCATAATCAATCACCTGGGGCACGATACAATAGGCGAATCAGTGGCCGCCGTGCCGAGTGGACCCAGTTGGACTCCACCCCCACTAAAAGAATTTAAAAAACAGTAGGGACTGGCTACTGGCTGGACGACCGAGGGGTCGGAGTTCGAGTCATGGTAGGGTCAAGAATTTTCTCCTCGTGTCATCTAGACCGACTCTGGGGTCCACACAACCTCCTATCCAGTGGGTACCGGGGGCTCTTTCCCCAGGGGTAAAATGGCGAGGGCGTGAAGCTGACCACTCACCTCCAACTAGTGCCGAGGTTAAGAAAAATGTGGGTCTGTACATCCACTTCCTCATACGTCTTCATGGCATAGTGCTTAATTAGTTAAGCACAGGGACAACTTTACTTTTACCTTGCCTCAGTTATCGTGTCTTGTTTCGGTTGATCTGTAAGAAGGCAAAGTTTCTGTGCTTAATTAAGCAGCATGGCATGAAGACGTATAAGAATGTTAAGGTATAGCTCCAGTCATTCTTCGCTTCAGCTCTAGATGGAGGTGAGCGGTTAGCTTTATGCTTCGGATAGCGAAAGCTATCCCAGTATCCATTGGATGGAAAGTGCATAGTCCCCAGAGCAGTACTGGACGTGGGGGGAAGAACAAATTTTTGGTTTCTTCTTGGGGAGTGTGCTCCTGTACTCTGTGAGATTGACGGAGTGTTAAATAAGAATCACGACTGATTGGCCGATATTTATGCATTTGTAGGCTACATTCCTTAATTTGAACAAGGAGGAGGCTTAAGATATCGCCTTTCTGTCTCTCTCGTCTTTATATCCTGATTTTTGTTAGGAAGCTTGAAGTTCCAATTGCTCTCTGTCTCCATATTCATCTGTGTGTACCCTCTCGTAATTTTTAGGCTCATGAGATCACCTTGCTGTCTGTGAGTCCCCCATATTTTTTCGTTCTATATGCTGTCCATGTCGTATCAAAGGAAAGTAGGAAATTACTTCTTTCCAGCACTTCTTGTTCATGTTGATATAGAGGAACTTGTTTTGATGATGATTTATCGAATTATCGTTGTCTTTCGAGATCCGTAAAAATCTGAAATCGTGGTGATGAATATCATAACAAAAAAAAACTCCATGGTTTTAGTCCGCAAGCGAACTGTACCGACCGAGCGACCGCCGCTTGTATGTGAAGTTAGTGCCAACTTTAGCGGACAGAAGGTTTCGCGTAGTGAGCGCAACGGATCCCCATGGTCGTTAATCTCGGTTTTCTAGACCGGAGCCGCTATGTCCTTGAAATAGCTCCTCAATTATCGTCACCAGGCTGAGTGGACCCCGCTCCAGACCCACTACTTCTCAGAAAATTTGGAAGCGCCGGAACCTGTAGCCAGGAACTCTGACCACTAGACCACAGAGTCGGTCGACGAATATCATACAAATTCAAATAATGTGCCCAGTACTTACATCTTCGTCTGCTTGTGCCTGCTGGTGAAGCAGTATCACCAGCGCGCAGATGACAGCGTTGATCAGCTTCATGTCGCAGCCTGAACTGTAACGTGCCCTATGTTTCGTCTCACATTTTGCACGTTTTCCTGCATGTATTTATATGAGCGTTACGAAACAGGAGGTGGAAGTCCTCTTGTGTTCTGTGGATTGTTATCTCGTCTTTTATTGTCCCAAACAAGTTTATTACGTGGAAACTGTTACAATCGCCATGAATCATTTTTTATGGTGTGCCATTTGATTGTATATTATTGTGCTTATGATTTTGTTAAAACGATCTTTCTCAAACTGTGGTACCTGTACCCCTAGGAGAACTAAAGCAGGTACCAAGGCTACCATACTTTTTAGCAGCCCCATTTTAGGCATTTATTTATGGGTGGTATTTCTGTTTTGAATGGAATTAACTTGTACCTATATTAGTTACAAAGATTATCATTTTTCATTTATATTGTATGAGCATAACAGTAAACAATAAGTTTAAAATTTTAAGACTTTGAAATTGATGACATTCCAAATGAATGCCTCAGGTACCTTCCAGTAAGGCCATTGGTACACTTGACACATTTATTTAATGGCTGGCTTCGGCTGTCCCATTTTTCAAGGTCTTGGAAGGAAGCAGAAGTCATAAGGTTACCGAAACACCGTGAGGACCCACAATTCCCTCACAATTTACATCCGATTGGCCTCCTGACCACAAGAGGCAAACTATTCGAAAAAGTCATTGTGAAGATATTCCAAAAGCACACTGAAGAAAGAGGCCTGCTTAGCGCAAGCCAATTTGGTTCCCGTGCACGTCACAGCACGACACTGCAATGTATGAGACTAACGGACCATGTGACTTTTAATTTCAACAATAATATGTCTACGGCCACGGTGTTCTTGGACATCGAAAATACCTTTGTTGCCACATGGAACTCTGGCTTGCTATATAAGTTATCTAAATTGGAAGATTTGAAGACTTTATTTTATGTGTTATAGCAATCTTTAGTGTGTTATACTTGTAGTTACGACTGTGAGTATCCATAAATCCAGTCATCAAAACTTAGACCCACTGCCATTCGTCACGCAAACCCCTTATGTGACAATATGCATTGCGTATTACCTAATTAATTAAGCACAGGTGCAACCTTATCTTTACCTTCATACGTAAAAGACCTTATTTTATTACACGAGCCTGGGAAGGACCAAAATATATAAGGCCATTGTACTGACTCGACATTTTAGTAACAGTATGTTACACTTCAGTAGACGGCCTCTGTGGTCTAGTGGTCAGAATTTCTGGCTACAGATCCATAGGTCCCGGGTTCGATTCCCGGAGCTACCAGATTTTCTGAGAAGTAGTGGGTCTGGGCCACTCAGCCTCGTGATGATAATTGAGGGGCTATTTCAAGGAAATAGCTCCGGTCTAGAAAACCGAGATTAACGGCCGGGGGGGGGGTTGTTGCGCTTACCGCGCGACACCCTCTATTTGCAAAAGTTGGCACTAAACTTTGCCGACAAGCGGCGGTCGCTCGGTGGGTCCACGGAGTTTGTTTTGTTTTAATAAGCCCAACTTTTGTTCTTAAATATAACTTGCTATGAAATTCCTGCCTTGATGTGTAGACCCAAGTTGCTATAAATCCTTCTGTATTACTCGTAAAATGTTAAAACTTTCCATGTTACAGGCCGTGAAGGCTCATAGGGTTGTGAGATGCCGAGGATCCCACATTTTCTATAAAATCGGCTCACAGATGGCGGTGAGGTTGTCAGCCTCACGCGCCCGCTGCCCTTTATCCCCAGGAAGATTCCTGGTACTCGTTTCTGTTAGAGGCTGACTCGTCTCCAGGGCCATAGTGCGGCTGGAAAGGTTAGATCAATTGAGAGATCCAGTTACCTCATCGCGAATCGAACCCTCGACCTTTCGGTTTGTAGCATAGTGCCTCAACCAACTACGCTAACGCGTGCTCCAATATATTACTCATACTGCAGTTAAAAAAGGTAAAGTTAATTGAGTAATTAATTCCATGGAACAGAGCCCACTGGAAAGCTGATAGTCGCTCAACTGATCAGTAATTTCACTGCTTTCTATGTAAGATGAAGGTTCATTAACGTTACCATAAGAGCGTGTTAGAAGAGCTTGCGTTAAGCCAGATGAATCCATTACACACTCTTGGATCCTAATTAATAAGTAAAATAAAACAGTGAATTGGATTCTTGGCTCTTCTATATCTCAGATGTGTATGTAATATTGATCTCTGTAAAAATTTCTGTGTACATTGAAACTGGTGCAGACTTTGTATGAAAACTAACATAAATGTATAATTAAGTAGCCCCATAGAGCTGAGCCCTTCTTGAGAAGCCGTCAATTGCGCAACTACTGTAGGACTTACCAGCATTTTATGGAAACCGAAGGTTCATTACCGTGTTCACAAGAGCACTCAATCCTCAGCCAGATGAATCCAGTCCCTACCATGCATCCTGTTTCTCTGAGATCCAATTTAATATTCTCCCATCTACTTCTAGGTCTTCCTTGTTATTCCTTGCCCTCTGGCGTTACCACCAAATCTAGTTTGAATAGAACGAATGGCAAATACTTTGTCGTCAGAAGTGATGCTTCACATCAAGAGGTGGGCAAACTTTCAAGAGAAATTTAACTTCGATAATTTATAAACTTGATAATTAGTGATTCTTTAGTATGTTTTTTATAAAGCTTTCGGGAATTATTTATAACACTGTGATATATGACATTGTAGCGCAAGAATTATTTCTGCTGAATTACAGCAGATCGGCACACGTTATATACAATGTCACGTAACTTCGAACAAGGCCCCGCATTCCTAGTCAAATCCCGCGCACAGCTTGTGGTGGAAGGAGTTTCTTAACACTCGTTCTTCTGCTGGCCGTCTGTCACTTCTCACACCCTCCACCCCCTTGTCTGAAAATTTTCTTCTACGCACTCAGGGTTACTCTTGGCCTTGTTCGAAGTTACGTGATACTTGCTATAGCTTCCACGGTTTCAATGTGAAATGTGGGCATCTAGCGGAAGCCATGGTTATCATGATATCGAGGAGGCGGTTCTGCCCTGCTTGGCTCTGCTATTGTTCTATTGTAGCCCAATTTCCTTTCGTTAAAAAATGAGTAGGCTTGTGGTATAATTATACTCCCTGTCTGCGTGTCTCCGTTTCTGCGTTTGTACCAGATGAGCGTTTATCATGAAATATGATATGAACATTATGCCATTGCAGTCTATCCTTTTCTGGTACTCTCTGTTCTGTCCGATGTTCGTTGTTAATGATAGTGACCCGTGTCGAACGAGCCATGATTTGGTCGAGTAGAGACGCAGATGTGTAGGTTAAGGGCGGCCGCACACCAGCTGCGTCAAGACAAGCATCAAGACATGAGACAAAATATTCAGTCTTGCTTCATTCGTGATTCAGACTCGAGTCCGCACACAGAAGTCTTATCACATCTTCTCTAGTTGACATGACGTCATGTCGATAACGTACAGTGGTGGGCCCTGGCTTCTTAGGTTTCGTAATCTTTTTTTTTACGCAGACGGTAGGACTCCTTGGACGGGGGATCAGCCCATCGCTAGGCCGCTACCTAAACATAGGACAACACAAACACAGAATAAACGCACGCACACACACAGACATCCACGCCTTGAGTGGGATTCGAACTCAGTGTTCGAGGAAGAGAAGACAGTTGATGCCTTAGGCCGCGCGGCCACTGTGATCGGCATACAGCATCCAAGCATCCGGAATTCTTATGCAGCCTACAATATTTTTCTAACAATATGTACAGTTTCTGTAATTAAATAATTAATGCCCGTAAGCATCCTCCTTAGGGTTGCCGTTACAGTAGAGGCTGATTGAACCTCTGCTCGCTTTACAGCATATCCGAAATAATTCACCCACCAATACACAGTTAATTTAATTTGTAATTGCCCTTTTTGCCGCATGTTTAAGTTGTATAGGTGTGTCTCCTAGAATGTACTGTATTGGGTTTCTGTAAGTGGTTTTCTCATGCAACTGATACATTTCGGCTGCTGTTCTGCGTACATTTTGTTTACTTTTGCATTATTTCTTCTTTTGCAATAAAATATTCCAGCCAACAGGTGTTCTTATGGAGTCATACTGTTGTGCTGGAATACGATCTTTTGCTAGGCAACGCTTCAGTAAACAGGTTCCTGCTGCAACGAATAACAGCGAAAGAGTCGTTGCTAGATAGCAAGTCGCTAAACACATATTGCCGTTGACAACGAACAGAATAACAGAGGAACGGTTCGACATGGTGACTGCTATTGCAGCCGCCTGGAACTGATAAATCAGTTGTAATTCATTCGTAAGAGTTGATATTCGGGCCGCCGTGTGGAGGCCGGGTCACATACGTCCACCGTAGCCCTGCGAGTCGTTGGAGGCGACGAAAAGGGAACCAAATACCTGGGGATATAACAGGGTCACCCTGTTCCTGGGGGATATAAACATGGAGACCTGGCCCACCAGGTTGGGGGAGTGACGAATCTGAGACAGTAAAATTTGGTCGTGAGTCCCGCGGTACTCGGACCTGAGAATGACTGCGCTGCCGAGAATCATCACCAATTGTAAACGACAGACACATCCTCTCGTCAGAAAGGATGCTACATAAGGACTAGAACCGCAAGTGTTCAGCTGGAAAATAGAATTAGTGGTCATGAGTCTCAAGGGGCTTGTCGTCAAGACAGACTGATTGGCAGTAGGCCGCCAGTGATAAAGTGACTCTGACTCTGACTGTAAGGGAGATTCGTCAGACAGGAGTCGTAATTCATTCAGGAGTTCATTGTGTGAGCAGTGATTCGTCATTCGTCACAGTGGAAGAGAAACCACTTGTGGTACAGTAAGGAATGGAGCGAGTCGTAGACAGTAACTGATTGTCAGCTGTCATAACTGATTGTAATTTTAAAGGAGTAAATCCAATCATCCAATCCAGAACCCCTCATTATTAGTCACGCCAACACCGAATACGTGACGAGGATGTCACAATTGGTCGGTTTGCATAGGATTGATCGAATTATTGAATTTAAGATAGCATCGTATAGTTACGTATATTGCCACATTATGGAGATGCAGCAGATAATGGAAATGCCGACCGAGAAGAAAGGAAGGCAAACATGAAAACCATGCAAGAGAAGATGGATGCCAACCAGGCAAAGACGGACGCCAATAGGGAAGCCGACCGAGAAGAAAGAAAACAAATAAGTGCCAGCCAGCCAAAAAGAAGGTGGCTTCATTCGTCTTCTGGATGGATGCCCATCATGAAAGGATGATGCTGTGTCTAAGAAGGAGGATGGCCACGGATTTGAGGCAAACCTAGAAGAGAAAGAGTCATGGGAGTTGTATCTGGAGGTCATCAAGGAACACGCCGCAGTGGAAATTGTCACAGTGCCGAATAAGCAGCATAGGGGCCGGAATCTAGCTGTAAAACCCCGCCGCAGGCCGAAGGATCGGTCCCGGTGGAAATTGGCCGCCAACCACAGAGGAACGACCCGCCAGGCAAAAGTAGCACGGCGCAAGGGAAACGTCGGGAAAAGTCAGATGAGAGAGAAGGCCGGACGACGAACTTCGAAAAGGAGGACATCATGAAGAAGGCATCAGCCGAAATCGAAACGTATAAATGAGATAAGGAACCGAGGCCTGAGACAGCAGCTACGAAGCAAGAGGGAATTGACCATGACTCTCGGGAAGACCCTAGGACTGGGGTTCAGGAAACGAACTGTCAGATCTACTGTTGGATTGCGAAAGATCAAGGGCTGAACTAGCAGTGTTAGCGTAAGATGAGTCGGAAATGTGTTAGCACTGACAATTCGGGATAGTTTTGCCTTGCCGTTGGAAAAGAAAAACTCTGAAGAACAGTGACACACCTGGACTGGCTGGAACCTAATAAATGAGTCGCTCGAGACGAGCGCCATTAAGAGGCGAGCAGTGGTACCGGGTGGAGAATGAAACCAAGTGTAGTCCTCAAAAGATGAACGGTGATACATCGATAAGCTATTCGGGACGAACAGCCTTAAGGAGGGAGAATTATGACGGAATATGATCATTTGCTAGGCAACGCTTCGGTAAACACAGGTTACCGCTGCAACGAATAGCAAACGAACGAGTCACAGCTAGGTAGAAAGTCGCTAACACAGATTCTCGTGACAATGAACAGAATAACAGAGGAACTGTTCGACATGGTGATTTATATTGCGGCCGCCTGGAAGTGATAAAAGAGTCGTAATTCATTCGTGAAGGAGTTTCGTCAGACAGGAGTCGTAATTCATTCAGAAGGAGTTCGATGTGTGAGTACTGATATGACGTTCGTCACTGTTGAAGAGAAGACGCTCCTAGTCCAGTAAGGCATGGAGCGAGTCGTAGAGACTCATTGATTGAGAGCTCATTGTAAATATAAAGAAGTGCCATTGAATCCAATCATCCAGTCCAGAACCCGCTATTATTCGTCACGGAACCCCAATATGTGACACTGTTTTAGGTTCTGATTTAACTGTTCGTGTCATTTGCTGTTCACCAAAATTAAATGAAAAATGTTAATTCTAATTGTTATATGGTTACTAGTCAACTCTAGTCAAAGTCATATTTAACATTTGAAGCGAAATAAGTCGGATAACTTAACGGATAGTAGTTTGAATACAGTATACGAAGGGGGACCCAAAAATAACTGGAACCGACCTGTTGCGCGCGCATGCTTTGTAGTTACGAGTCGTGCTGCTAGGTGGTGTTAGCTGTGGGTCTCCCGCGACTGTTAGTGAGCTGGCGTCAGTCTGAGTTAAGTGGTTTGTCTGTGGTGCTCTGTTGTGTGCGTTCCTGTTTCAACCCTTTGGCGATTAGTGAGATGGCCAACCAGAAGGAACAAAGAGTGTGCGTGAAATTTTGCTTTCTGTTAGGGAAAACTGCAGCCGAGACTGTTGGGATGCTTCGGCAAGCCTTTAATGATGATGCTTTGGGGAAATCACAGGTCTACGAGTGGTTTTCCCGTTTCAAATCTGGCAACATGTCAACAGAAGACATGCCACGCCCCGGGCGTCCTTCGACAGGAAGAAATGACGAAAACATTGCCAAAATCAAACGTGCAATT
>NW_019732380.1:3191-15302 GCF_002891405.2 Cryptotermes secundus | reverse complement strand
CATTTTTTTTTGTTTCCACGGATGAAGAGAAGTCTGAAAGGAAAGCGATTCCGTGATGTGGATGAAGTCAAAGAAAACACGCTAAAGGCTTTAAACAGTATCCAGCCTCAAGAATTCCAGCACTGTTTTGAGCAGTGGCAAAAGCGTTGGGACAAGTGCATTAATGCACATGGACAGTACTTTGAAGGGGACTAATATACAGTTCAATAAAAATGCAAAAATAAAAAATAACAAAAATAAATTCCTGTTATTTTGGGGTAACAGTAACAGTAAATTAAAACCGACTTTAGGAGGGGATACGGGACATGGGTAGGCTGTAATACGTGTTGCATTACAACCTTCAGAATAGAGCAAGAGACTGAGGTAGGATATACGTGTAATACAGAGTCGTGACCGGATTAGTAATAAGTACAGCCCACGCGGTAGCGTAGTTGGTTTATGGTACAAGCCAGAAGGTCGCGGATTCGATTCCCGATGAGGTCTTCCAGCCACACTATAGGCCTGGGGTCGACTTAGCCTCTAAAAGAAATGAGTACTAGGAATGTTCCTGGGGGGTAAAGGGCGGCCGGCGCGTGAGGCTGACAACTTCACCGCCATCTCTGAGCCGATTGTCTAAAAAATTTGGGATCCTCGACGTCTCACAGCCATGTGGGCCTCTGCGACCTATTACAGGGATAGCTTTATGTTACCTTACATTGTTAGTAACAATTACATCAAAACCAAGTTCAGGGTAGGGTAAGGGACTTTGGCAGGATAAAATGCTCAGTTGTATTAAGATCAGCGACTATCCAACTGACTAATTCTTGAGAAGCCAACAGTTGCTCAGCCATTCAAGAAATCTTCAACATTTTATGGAACCCGAAGGTTCATCGCCGTGTTTACAACAGCGAACCAGTGATCTCTATCATGATCCAGATGAATACAGTCCATACTCCTATCTTATTTCTGTACAATCCATTTTAATATTACCCTCTCATCTACTCCTACGTCTTCCTGGCCCTTCTTCCTTTCTTGTTTTTCTACCAAGTTGCGTGCTACATGCCATTCCCATCTCATCCCCATTCATTTAATCATTCTAATCGTACTTGGCGAAGATTGCAAGTTATGTAGTTCCTCGTTGTGCAGTTTTCTTCGTCCTTGTATTATTCCTTTTATCTGCATACCTTCTTAGCACCCCGTTCTCGGACACCCTCGCCCCCTGTTCTTCCTTTAATGCCAGAAAGCAAGTTTCACATCCACAATCAAACTGCAGGCAAAATTAACACCAAGAATATTCCGTGGTACTCATTTCTCTCAGAGACTGAAGCGACTCCAGAGCCATAGTGTGGCTGGAAAGATTAGGTCAATTGATGAAATCCAATGACCTCGTCGGGACTTGAACCTGCGACTTTCCGACTTGTAGCATAGTGCCTCAACCAACTACGCTACCGCATACCCCCGTTAGGACTAGTAGCAGTGAATTAAAACCACGTTAAGTATATGGTTAGGGACTTGGGTAGGAAGTATGTAGTCATATTTGCATTCTTCTTCTTCTTCTATTCATTTTGCTCGCACTTGGAACATAGGGCATCCGTGAAACGCACAGTTCTACTTCAGTTTCTTAACCTAAGACATTAGGTAGGACTCCTTGGACGGGGGATCAGCCCAACGCAATGCCGCTACCTAACACAAACAGAATAAACAAAAAACAGACTTTCATGCCTTGAGTGGGATTCGAATCCACGATCCCAGTGTTTGAGGGGGCGAATGCAGTTCATGCTTAGACCGCGGGGCCACTGTGATCGGTTGTCTGTTAGGAACAGTAAATTAAAACCAAGTTCTATACAGTTTATTCAAGTTAGGTAGGTTGTAATGACTGCTTTAGGATTGGGATTAGTAGTTAAATAAAAACCAAATTAGTAATAATACGCGCTCGGTGCTTGCTGCTTGCTGGTTGATTCTATGATTTATTATTTGATCCTGAAGATGGAGACAGCATTTCCCTCTGAAATGTCTTGTAAACTTTTACAAGAGTACATGTCGTAACGTGAAAAACGCTACTCTACAACGAAACAGGTCACGAGTTTTACAGAAATGTAAAAGAATTATGAATCCTGTAGCTTGATTTATTTTATGTAAGTAAGAATCATGACATGCCAAGTGTTTCACTGTAAATAGAACATCTATTTGTCAGTAACCTTCCAGTCTGTCTCTTCTCCATACAGGCAGTCCCCTGAAGGTAGGGTCATCTTGAATGCAGCCCTGAATTCTCCGCGCTGAATGTCGTCAGACATGGGCTCTGTGTCCACAATAAAGTTCTTGAGCTCGTAACTTCCCTGTAACAGTGTGGATGGACATTGGGCTATTTATTTATTTATTTTTGGTACACATTTTTTTAGTAATCTTTCCTTTTCTATCTTCCTACGCCCATATTTGGAAGCTGAGCAGTCCAGTGGATTTTCTTTTTTATGCAACATTTCATATTCGGCTTCTCATTATGCATCGGAATATGTCACATGCATATGTTTGCCTCTGTGTATGTATGTGTGTATGTATTGTGGCGTATTTGCTCTATGCAGGAACTCTTGAGTCACAGAGGCCTCGGGGGCATGCGCCAAAGGGAGAGTTGCTAGGCGACAACTCTGTGAACGCTTGGATAGCGCAACAGGAAGTGCGAGTGACGTGACGTACCCCCACTCATCCAGTAACTACGCAACGCTCGGTAAACATCCCTACCCGCTAGGCTGTGACGTCACGCAACAGTTGAGTCCGTGCTGTTTTCTGTATGTATGAGCAGAGAGCAGAGTAGTAATTTGCTGCTGGCCTTCACCAGCACTTTATTCTTGGTTTCGGGCCCCTTCAGAATCCATGACCATATTTCTGTTGTTTCCAGACTTATACGTGTTTTGAAATGGGGCCGCCTCTTCGACGAGAGGTGGGGCCTGACTACAATAGTGCTGGCTACCACCGACTCGCCATGTGACTGTCCTGAGTAGGGCAGGTAGTTTTTTATGTGTGTGTATGCACTTTTTTATTGCTAGAGGGGTGGGACTAAGTCCCTTATACTGCGGCCACTTCTGGCCTATTGTACCAGCCCCTGATGATAGGTGAGGGTGATTGTGGAGCAATTGGTGGAATGAAAATTGGCAGGGGAAACCGAAGTACTCGGAGAAAACCTGCCATAGCGCCACTTTGTCCACCACAAATCCCTCTTGATCAGACCCGGGATCGAACCCGGGCCGCCGCGGTGGGAAGCCAGCGACTAACCGCTTGAGCTATAGCGCGGCCTGTGTATGCACTTGCTGTAATGTAAGTTCATGGATGTGGGCTTGTGTGTGTGTGTGTATATGTGTGTGTGTGTGTGTTTATATTTCCATGTACTATATATTGGCACATGTATGTGTGTGTGACCATAGACGGGGTATGGATTGGCGAATAAACTTAGTTAGTTAGTTATTGGAGAGGGTGGATTTCCCCATGCACTTAAGACCAGTATTGGTCCATTGTGCTTCCCTCTATGATATTCTACCAGTCTCTATACCCTACCGATATTGGTACGTACCATCAGTCCCGATCGAGCCAGCGAGTTCGCCCTCTACTGGCTTGCAGGTATCTATAATGCTTCCCCCATCAGAGGCGTTAGAGACTACTGTTGGGCGGGAAATGACCTTGAATTTGGCTCAGTGACCTCCTTTGGAGATATGAGGTTCTTTTACGTGCCGTAAAGCTACGACACGGGACCCACGGCTTAAAGTCCCTCCCGGAGGACTTGTTCCCTGAATTTTTCCGCCCTTAAAAATTCGACGACCTCCGCCGGGTTTGAATCCGCGTACCACGAGTCATGAGGTGGGAACGTTACCTCTAGACTACGGAGGCCGCTTGCGAATAAACTTAGTGTAAATCCTTAATTTTCATGTTTGAATTCGTACTGAGCAAGTTGCCTTAAGTGGTTGACGCTTCTGACTCATATTCGGGGCATACGCAGTTCGAATATAGGCAGGGACAAGGGTTATATCGGCCGCAGATTTGTTGTGGTTTTCCCACTGTCTTTTCAGGTAGATGCCGGCATAACGCGTTAAAACAGGCCACAACCACTTCCATATCCTATCAAATTCATCATGCACTGTCTTTCAGTCATTTGGCCTTTATGTCATCTGAGTTACTGGTAACCATTAAACAAATTGCAAAGAAATTCCCGCGGTAACAGTCAACGCGCAACAATAGAGGTTCTGCTGGAAACTGTTCTCTACGGTGGTCCGTGCCGAGGGGTTATAAGGAGGACAACTGGAGCAAGAAGTCAGATGTTTCATAAGGACTACAACAGCAAGAGTTCAGCTGGGAAAAATAATTATGATCGTGTGTCTCAAGGGGCTTGGCACTGAGACGAACTGATTGGCGGTAAAAAGCCAGTCGTAAAGTAACTCTGACACTGACTCTCTGAAGAATTCAGACAGTTTGAAGGGAGGCGCCATTCGGAGAGGACTTGAACACGAAACAGAGTAATAGTTATTGTTGGAGCCGTTACCAGGCACCTGCTAGTGAAGAGACTGCTGGCTGGAAAAGACTTAGAGTGAGCTGTAATGATGTGTAAAGTGTTGAAATTAGCGATAACATTGTAGTTACGACTTATAAGTGGTCCATAATTCCAATATGCAATCCAAACCCCCGTCAAGAGTCACTCATACACGTGACAATATAAACAAAATAAGTGAGCATTTTACTCCAGTCGCTGGCTTAAATATGATAATACTAACCGCTTTAATAGGACAATCCTTAGGAACGTTTTGCTTTTCCATCGCTTCCTTGTACTTCTCAGTAGTTAAGATGTTGCAACAGTCGGAAGGATCCATAGCAAATGGCAATTTGTTGTACTCATCTCCTTCCTTCTTGAAGAATTCTGTCCCACACTGAAAGAAGAATTATTTACAAGAACTCAGTTTCACTCAAATTTATTCTCTTCATCCCTTGGCACTGCTTATGCAAATACAGATATTTTATTACCAGCCCAGGATGAAGGATGAGGATTGGAGCGTCGGTAGTGTGGTAACTGGTAACTCGTAGGTAAACCTGTCCTAATGGCAGTTTGGAGTACCATCTGGGACAAAACCAGGACCTCCGCATAAGAAGTCGGCGAATAATCGACTGAACAAAGGCACAGCTAAAATTTACTCCAAAAGTACCGGAACTTTTTGAACAGTTGGTAGTCGTTCTGCTGGTTGGGTCAGCTCGGCCTAGCCCACATTATCACGCTCTTCTCCCCCCCCCCCCCCCCNCCCCCCCGCTGTCGCTGTCCAGAAATCTATATTAATATCGTGCCGAAGGGCCGTGATCCCGTGACTGCAACTTTCCATTTGTGCTCCGGAAATCTCGGGTTTGATTTTCGACCCTGAAGCCCAATTATTTTATTGGTGGTTTTCCAAGTTGCTCCACTTATATATCGCGATAATACTTTGAAATGGGTTGCATCGATTACTTGGAAATATACGTAACGTCATGATTCACATTGACACAAATTTTTGACGTTAACTTAAACAGTTGAGGCATTGTTGTTTAATAAACAGGCAGTGTTATCATGATATATATCATCTAGATCACCCGTTTCAAACGTGCGGCCCCTCAACTTTTAGAGCTAACTGATATTAAAATCAATATTAAAATTTTAGTAGAAATATTTTTTGTAAAGACAATTTTCCAACAGACCAGAAGACAAGAAGTCTCACGCAGACATAAATTAGCAGGCTGCAGGAAATTCAGTGTTTTGCTATTTCTAACATAATTTCTTGTGTAATCTCTCTTTTTACATATTGAAAAGTTGTTTGATACTTGTCAAAAATAGCATTCTCTTGCTCTTTAAAACTGTAAGATATGTGACTTTAGGTAATTATATTCAAATTATTCCTAAATAATAAATAGAATTAAATTTCCTTGTATCAAAATCTGATGTATATTTCTGTTTTGAAGTGCGGCCCTGGACTGTTATTTATAGGGCTGAGGTGGCCCTCTGTACAAGTTGAGTTTGACACGCCTGGTCTAGATGCTCTAGCTTGTCCCAGCACTCTCTGAGCAATGTAGGCACTCGAATACGTGCTGAGTGTTCAGCGCTTGAAGCACTTTTACTGCTACTGGACGGTGCCATTTTTTAAGTTCAGCTATTTGTACATAGCAATAATTTGTTGTCAGTGCGCCACATATTCCGAACTAGGGTACTGTTTGCTACTTTTCAGTCTAGAACCGCTTGTCTTCTCTCTCGCTGTGTAAAAGCATAAAATTTAAGATGTACAAATCTATAATTTTTCCTGCAGTTTTGTATGGGTGTGAAACTTGTTCTCTCATGTTAACGGAAGAACATAAGCTGAAGATATTTGAGAACAGGTGTTGAGGAGAATATTTGGACCGAAGAGAGATGAAGTGACAGGAGGTTGCAGAAAACTGCATAATGAAGAGCTTCATAACTTGTACGCTTCTCGAAGTATAATTAGAATCATCAAGTCAAAGAGGATGAGATGGACAGGGCATGCAGCACGTATAAGAAAAGAAGAGGTATGCATAGAGGGTTTTGGTGGGAAAGCAAAAAGGAAAGAGACCACTGGGAAGACCAAGGCGTAGGTGGATGGATAATACTAATATTATATTTGGGCATCCTGTTGCATTGATGTATCACTCATTCACCTCCGTCGCTAATGCAACTGAAAATTGTTCATAATCTCTCTTTAATTTAAAATGACATTAAAATCACATCAGTTGCCATATGTTTTGGCCCTACTTGGCCAACTTCAGGCAAATTGTCCATGTTTCGAGACCGTCGCACCGCACTAGATCATAAGTCAATACATTTCCATGCTACTGCACATCGTTGCAAACAATAAAATGTGTTTGAGAATAAAACTCTCTCTCCCTTCCGTAATCTCTTCCTTTTGCGGCGCCCATGTTTGTGCCCCTGTCGTATGTGTATTCTCACTAGCTAGGCGTATGTCCCTTGTGTACGAATTGGGTCTAAGAGGAACCCATATACGATATTGGTGGGAAAGCCAGCAGGAAAAAACCACTAGGAAGACGAAGATGTAAGTAGTGGATAATATTAAAATGGATGGAATGGTAAGGACTAGGTTGATCTGGCTTAGGATAGGGACCATTGGTGGACTCTTGTGAACAAGGTAATGAACCTTCGGGTTGGGAAGTTCTTTGAGTAGCTGAGCAACAGTTAGCTTCTCAAGAAGGACTCAGCTCCATGGAGTTAGTTGGTCCTTACCGGTACTCTCACGTCCACACAAACATGTTACCATTTGCTGTTAGATACGAATACAGCATGCCCTTGGCTTTCGAAAGAAATGTGACAGTATCGTGAAACTCGGTGACGTGAACATTATTTTTCGATTGATTCCCATATTATAAACGGAACTGCGATCTTGCCGATTTTTTTGTTCTCGGGCGAAGAATAAGCACGCTGTTTGCTACCTCCTTCATGTTGGTTTCTTACTTTGTTTGTTGTTCGACCCTGAAGACTGAGGCGGCATGTCCCTCCGAAACGTCGGTTTACTTTCGACGGACTACACGGCGTTATATCCCAGAAGATAGGACTCTTCATAATTACCGCCGTAAGGACCTGAAAACCCTGCAGCGCGTATTTAATTAGTTGTTTGTACTTACCTGCACGTCCTTCGGCAGGTCCTTGACGATATCGTATTTACTATTGAGGGTGGGCACTGGACCGTCAGTCCCCACTCTCACATCCTTACTGATTATGAAATCTCCATTAGAGCAGGTCGTCCTGACTGCTTGTAGCGTCATTACGAATGGCGTCTGTAACACGAAATGAAAGAACAAATATAATATTTAATGAAGATAACAAGAAACCCCCCTCGTTGGTGTCTCCACCTTATCGTGGTGAGGAGGTTTGAGTATGTCAGCGGTAGCCTAGCTGCTAGCAGGGCCTCCCTTGCTGGACAGGTCAAAGGGTAGGCATCAGACGAAGAGAGACACCAAAAACTGATTCCGGAAGCAGCGTCATCAGCAGCGACTTGAAGCACAGAGCAAATGATGCTCGAGATGGTTCAAGTTCGTATAGCAACAGGCGTGACCATAGTGGTTTGAACGGCTGTTGTACTGCGAGATGTTTCATTTGAAGGAGAAAGCTCTAGATGGCATCGAGTGGAGGAACTGTTTTGGAAGAGACTGTGGACCTGTCATCTTGACAGATTACAGATGAATGAATGAATGAACAAGAAATTCTAGGAAGAAGAAGTCACATGCTTTCTCGGAGCGCGTAGAAAACGACCCTTCCAAGAAATTTGTTATTGCCTCTGTATTCGGCGCCGCGGTAACGACTTTACCGAGCTGTTGCCTAACGACACAGACTGTTGGGTGGAATTTGTGAAATATGCCGATTAGATGGGCTCAGGTGTTACAATATACATACCAAGTTTCATAAAGACTGGTTCAGCCATTCGGAAGTTGATAGTGGGGGGGATACACACACAGGCAGCATGAATATTGCATAAGCCTCCTTTTATATTTTTTAGTAAGTAAAGTTGTCTAAAAACGTAACGATATCCCTGTACTTAATTAATTAAGCATCATGCCATGAGGATATATGGAAGAGGTGCAGCTCCACCGTTCTTAACCTCTCAACTAAACTGAGGTGAGTGGTCAGCTTCACGCCTCGGCCGCTTTACCACCGGGAAGACTTCCTACGATTCCCATCATGTAGAAGGCCGTATAGGCATAAGAGCCGGTCTGGACGATGTGGAGAACGAAGAGGATTAGGCTGGGGCCACACGAGCGCACAAAATGCGTCCGTTGTAACAAACGTCGTGACGTCCGTTGTAGAAATAAACAAGAGAGGCGAATGCTACGCTTTCTTCTGGCTCCATTGCAGACAAAAAACTACGCACCGCATTCTGCAACTGTGTGGTGTCCTCAGCAAAGTCCGTCATAAAGTACGTTCGTTGCAACGGACGTACTTCGTGCGCTCGTGTGGCCCCAACCTTAAGAAAGGCAGGAAGAAAATGATTAGGGTCGGGAAAAGAATAACAACGAGAAGATGATGATAAAGAAGAGAAGAAAGAATACAAGAGTATTTTTATTGCTAGTGGGGTGGGACTAAGTCCCTTGTACTGCGCCCACTTCTAGCCTATTGTACCAGCCCCAGATGATAGGTGAGGGTGATTGTGGAGCAATTGGTGGAATGAAGATTGGCAGGGGAAACCGAAGTACTCGGAGAAAACCTGCCCCAGCGCCACTTTGTCCACCACAAATCCCACTTGACAAGACCTGGGATTGAACCCGGGCCGCCGCGGAGCCTAGGGTTCCATAAAATGCTGGGAAATTCTTGAGTAGCTGCAGATTTTCCGGCTCCTCAAGAAGGGCTCAGCTCCATAAGTAAGTAAGTACTCGTGTTGTTATAAAATTACCCCGCTATCTCTTATAGTCTGGCATCCAGATCAGTGGCAGAGAATACCAACAAACACAGGAATGGTTCAACTTTTACAACTGAACCGCTGTATTTCTTTGAAAATTAAACCTTCCGAGTTTTTAAAAATATTTTGCTCATTTTAAAGTTAAAATATTACAGACCGCCTCTGTGGTCTAGTGGTGACAGTTCCTGGCTACAGATCCAGAAGTCCTGGGTTCGATTTCCGGCTCTAACAAATTTTCTCAGAAGTAGTGGGTCTGGAACGGCGTCCACTCAGCTTCGTGAGGATAATTGAAATATTTCAAGGAAATTGCGGCTCCGGTCTAGAAAACCGAAATTAACTGCCCTGGGGATTCGTTGCACTGACAACGCGACACCCTCTATCCGCAAAAGGTGGCACTAACTTCGCCGACAAGCGGCTGTCGCTCGGTCGGTATAGTTCGCTTGCGGACTAGAGCCACGGAGTTTGTTTTGTTAGATACGTAAGTTGAGTTCTGTCAGAGGTTTGTGCGAAGAGCACAACACAGTAACGGAAGGAAGAAGTGTGAAATATGTGGTTACGAGTGTTTGGCTATTTTAATAATACTGCAAACCGTTCGTATCCAATGCGCAAAGCGCGGAAGCTGCCCAGGGCCCCCAACGCTACAACTTAAAATAAGTTCAATTTCAGTATTTCACATTTTTTTTTATTTTTACATTTAGATAATTTATGTTACTCGGTTTTTAGTATATTTCCCCTTCTCCTTTATAAACTTGTATTTACATCTATATTATTATATCATTTCTTCGATGTTTGTTTTAATTGGCTTTTAGCTGTTGCCAAACGCTTGAATAATCAGGCAGAATTGGACTGAATTCAATTGGAATTTCAATACATTTTAATGACTTCTCCAGTTCTTGAGTTCGTTTCATATATCTGGGCGATAGACCTGCGCAGTTCCTTCAGAATATATATTTTCTTGCGTTAAAAGGTTTGGAATCATATAATTCTGGTTCGAATGTACGAAATTAAGCACGGCGTTTTGAAAAATAATCTTAAACCAAGATTATATCATGTTTTCCTATCTTTTTCGCTTTTGTTGATATTATTATATTAGAGACCAGTGGTTTCCATGCTTTTTATAATATTGTCCCGTGAGTTTAGTAAAAATCTAACGTAAGTAACGTAAGCTCTCTTGTTCTCTGTCTGTCTGTCTGTCTGTCTATCTATCCATCCATCCATCCATCCACCTATCTGTCTATCTAGCTATGTATCTATCTCTATCTATCCATCCACCAATCTGTCTATCTATCTTTCTATCCATCCATCCACCTATCAGTCTATCTATCTGTCTCTCTGTCCATCTATCTTTCTATCTATCCATCCACCAATCTGTCTATCTATCTATCTATCTTTCTATCTATCCATCCACCTATCTGTCTATCTATCTGTCTCTCTGTCCATCTATCTTTCTATCTATCCATCCACCTGTCTCTCTCTACCTATCTCTACAGCTCTTTGGTTCTTGGCAGCTTTTTCAGTTTTTTAATCATGTACACAGTCGGTATGACTCCTTGGACGGGGATCAGCCCGTCGCAAGGCCGCCACTTACACACAGAACGTCACTAACACTCAATAAAGGCACGCACGGACATCCATGCCTCCAGTGCGATTCGAACCCATGATCCCAGTGTTCGAGCGTGTATAGACGGTTCATGCCTTAGACCGCGCGGCCCCTGTGATCGGCCTCTTGTTTGGTGTACCTCATGTACCTGTCGTTTTGCGTGTGTCCCACTGGCGATACTCACTGCTAGAGTCGGATGGGATCCCAGAACCCCAAGGACGCACAGAACAGCGACGATTGCCTTCATGGTTGTCCGGTGGATTGCCACGAATGTTGTGGATTATGACATTACCATAAGCGGGTATTTATGCCATGGAGTACAATAAACAAAACTGCCTTTGTGTTCTACATCCCTTTCCGCTCCTCTGTGTGATGTTATAACAAATAGAAAAAGTGCAACAAGTCCATCATAGTGTTACTATTGAACCGCTATAACTATAATATTTATTTTTCATGACTTATGGCCGCGGTAGACGTTAAACATTAATTCAGTGAATTCTCATTACTAGCATGTATCTGCGGTTTTGAGACATTGTGGACTAGTGATTAAGAAACTTAAGTTTTGTTGTGTTAAGTGGTTGCCAGCCCTACGCACAACCCCAAAACTGAGGGACTTCCATTTGCCGGCTTTTAGCTTCTGCTTAGTTTGACAGTAATGTTTATTGTTTCCTGGGGTATGATGCCATGTAGTCTGACAAGTTTACGGACGTTCCGGAGAGACACGCTGCCTAAATATTCAACGTAGAATTAGACACATCCAGCTACTTTTCATGTATCAAAGGAACGTTTCCATCCAGCAGGAGGCTGAGTGCCATGGTGAACAAATTGGCTTCACATTGGTAAAGATTCAACATACACTGACATCGTACCCAATTACGACTTATCATCTGACCACTCTCCAATCATAGCAACAATTGGAACATCAGTAATATACAAGAAACCTCCACCTAAACTACACAACTTTCGAACAAATTGGGATACTTTCCGCAGTATACTACACAACAGCATCGACCTAAAAATTCGACTGAAGACGACTGAAGAAATCGAGTACACTACTGAAACATTCATAAACAAACTACAACAAGCTGCACAACAGTCAACGCCAGAACTTCATAC
>NW_019732380.1:0-1048 GCF_002891405.2 Cryptotermes secundus | reverse complement strand
AAATATTTTCTCTACGAACCATTGCGCGTCATAGCTTACGTAAGCAACCTTTCTGAAGAAACGTCCTGTGTAATTACCGTTGGATTTCGCACCGGCATACGAATACTGGAGGGGTACGCGGTAGCGTAGTTGGTTGAGGCACTATGCTGGTAGGTCGTGGGTTCGATTTTTCAATTGACTTAATCCTTCCAGTCGCACTATGGCCGTGGTGTCGACTCAGTCTCTGCAGAAATGAGTACTAGGTATCATTCTGGGGTGTAAAGGGCTGCCGACGCGTAAGGCTGACAACATTACCGCCATCCGTGAGCCGATTGTCTAGAAAATATAGGAGCCTCGACGTCTCACGACCCTATGGGCCTCCATGGGCTGCTACAGGGATAGCTTTACCTTTTACGAATACTGGAAATACAACTTTCCCATGGTGATGTAACGGTTTGTATTACTAATTGACAAAGGCCTGCGTCACTGTCAGGCGATGACGCTCTCGCGTCCTCAAGGTAGATGTAGTTGAGGTTAGAAGAGAAGAGAATAGGTATGTACGCAAGGATAGTGACTGTTGGTGGCTGACGGCGCGAGGCGTTTAATTAAATCCGTAATCACATAACAACCTCATAATACTGGACTGATCTCATGCTTTGAACTTCAGTAAGGAAGGTAGGCTGGATTGATGTGCTTTCTACACTCATATCATATATATATTCCAAAAGAGATTCTTTACCGATATAGCCATTGAAGTCAGAATCACTGATTATGACGCTTCTGGAGTTACACGCAAATAATTTCCGCAGAATTGCCAAGGTTTTACATGCTGAACGGTATGTTACCACTACATCATAGTATGTTGTGTCTAAAATATTGTGGCGTGCCGCCAGGAAGGTCGGATTGTAGAACGTCCATTGCTGGTCAACGGCTAGCAATTCCTAAGCAAAACGAAACATAAAAAGACCGTTGTCGCTTAAGTGACAGAAACCGAGTTGTTGAGTTCCCACAACAACGAACGCGCAACAATAGGGCGTCCGTTGCTAGGCAATGCATGGGTAGACACGTC
>NW_019732379.1:1703446-1742394 GCF_002891405.2 Cryptotermes secundus | reverse complement strand
TGGTGAGCGACCTTTCTGGATGATTTCACATGGAATGACCCTAAGGAAATTGATGTCCCTTTGAAGAAGTCCTCGGCGCTTCTAACTGGAAAATTACGTTCAGTAACCTTATGACTCTTATGATACTGCTTGGGGCCATATTAATTTTAATCTCACCACGGATACATGAATTATGAAAACTAAAAAATTAAATTCCGTGGCTTGAGTCCGCAAGCGAATTATACCGACCGAGCGATCGCCGCTTGTCGATGAAGTTAGTGCCAACTTTTAGCGGATAGAGTGTGTCGCGTGGTCAGCGCAACGAATCCACACGGCCGTTAATCTCGGTTTTCTAGACTGGAGCCGCTATTTCCTTGAAATAGCTCCTCAGTTATGCTCACGAGGCTTATGAATGTCGTTAAAATGTCTTCGTCATATGTACGATTTGAAGTTCTTAACAGCGGCGATTATGAAGAGCACTAACTTCTGGGATATAGTGCCGTTTTTTTTCCTTGGCACTACAGCCCCAGTGGGCCTAGGCCTACCTCCATGAACTTCTCCGTTCACTTCGGTTTTTCTAGATCTTACACATTCGGTAGGACTCCTTGGGCGGATGATCAGCTCGTCGCAAGGCCTCTACCTGTACACAAACACAGAAAAACGCACACACACAAACATCCATGTCCTGAGTGGGATTCGAACCCACGATCCCCGTTTCCGAGCGAGCGAAGACAGTACATGCCTTAGACCGCTGGGCTACCGTGACCGGCATAGTACCGTTTAGTCCGCTGAAATTCAACCGAACTTCCGGAGGAACATATCGCCTCCATCTTCAGGGTTGTATAAGTTGAGCTAGATACCCGCGTGAAAGCAGGTGGCACGTTTATTTTACCACAAAGATGGAGGCAATATGTTCCTTCGATACGTCGATTGACCTTCAACGGACCGCACAGCGTTATGTTCCAGAAGTTTGCAGATGATTTGAGACACTTTTCACATTCATCCAGTCTTTGTAGCTGGGTTGAAAGTGGTTGCCACCTCTCGATATGGCGATTTGCCTTATTATGTTAAAACATGGATTCTGATGTCGCGTTTCGCGTACGGCATGTTGCATGATGTATCTGTATCTTCATTCAATTTCACTTGTGTTAATTCCCCGTGAAGCCCGGTCTCTCTCGTGGCTTTGCTTGCCGTCATATCAGCTGTGACACGCATACCTACCTAAACAGGTTAATTTAACGATAGTGCACAATTGTGAATAAATAATCATATATTGGGTCGCGTTTGTAGATCGCAGTTCATATATGTGTATATTATGCTGTGTGCTGTGTAGGAGAGAGAAGGGGTGATATGAGTAATTTCAAGCCCTTTTCTGCTGTGGAGTAATCATACAAATTTACGGATGCATTATTTAATCGCGTAGGGTGACCGTTTTTGCTGACCAAAACGGAATATAAGCCGGGACGTAGCCAGTACATTGATTAGCTTAGCAGTGCTAATTTAAATTGGTCCGCTCCACCCCCTGTTTGTTTGTGTACCGTGATAGCGCTTTTCGTAGTCTTCGTCGTCTCATATTATTAGTTGGCTAGCCTGCCGTGTCTGCTTGTTCGCGCATACTGGTTTAGGTTACAGGAGGGTGGGTGAAATATTTCCAGTCGATGCCATCTTCTCACCCCCCCCCGCCACCCAATCCAGCTTCGCTGTTTTGTATGTTGTCATGATTTCATCGTTCGGTTCACTGTATGCATCATCAGCTCAACGGAGCGGAGGCCTTGCGAAGCTAATGCTCGCCTAGCTAGTCGCCAATTTCCCCGTCCTTTATTGGACCCATAGGTTCAGTACCATATTTACGGGAGTCACACCCTGGTTCCTGTCCTGAGTCAGATGAATCCAATCTGCCCTATTTGTTTAAGGTACAGAAAAACAAACTCCGTGGTTTTAGTCCACAAGTGAACTATACCGACCGAGCGATCGCCACTCGTCGACGAAGTTAGTGCCAACTCTTTTGACAATTTCAGAACCTAGGATATTGTAGTTGTGTCTTGTGGAATACATACATTTTTTTTTACTTGGCACTACAGCCCCAGTGGGCCTAGGCCTACCTCCATGAACTTCTCCGTTCACTTCGGTTTTTCTAGATTTTACACATTCGGTAGGACTCCTTGGGCGGGTGATCAGCTCGTCGCAAGGCATCTACCTGTACACAAACACAGAAAAACGCACACACACAAACTAAACATCCATGCCCTGAGTGGGATTCGAACCCACGATCTCGGTTTCCAAGCGAGCGAAGACAGTACATGCCACACAGGCATATAGAGCTGATAAAAGCTTGTTCATGTCAACAGATATACCGAAGGAGGGTTAAGGTGGAAATATCGTGTGCCCTTTGGTGAAAAGTATCAGAGAAATGGAATCTAGCATTAATTTTACGATCCTAGTTGCGCTGTTCGTATTGACTATGAAGCGGACATGTCACTGTGATTTAAATGGCTGGTTAAGGTGAAATATGTTGTGTGTATGGTGGAAAGGAAGTGTGTACATTGAGTATCACAGTTCTTCTTGTCCTGGAATTGATGTAGATTTGTTTTGGGCACGTTGGACATGTTGTATATCACAGACATAGCCCGCAATAAAAGCCAAATGGATGATATGCTAGCTGTAAGACCTTTCGGGAAATACTCTGATTTATTGTAAAGTAAACTTATGAGAATTTTGGTCAGAAAGGTGGAGATCATCGCTGGCAAAATTAAAAGCGATGCTTCTTATATATGCTCTTTGCTACAGCAATAGTGCTCATGTTTGACTCAGGACCCCTATTTCAAAGCACAGTTGTCATTTATCTTGGTTTAGGTAGTGGTCTGGCACTTTTTAATGAAGAATGAACAAGGCAGCTGTAGGGGATCTATATTCGAGGTAACTTGTGGTGCACCCTTTCTCTAGGCTTTACTAAATTTTAACCCTATAAGCTTATCCTCGCTCCTCTGCACCGTTCCCAGTCTGTTACATGCTTACCTTCCAACCTACTCATTGGTGGGTAGTATATGCTCTTTGGCATTGTAGGGTGGTCTTAATTGTTTGTGAATGTGATGAAAATATCAATTATTCAGAGACAATTGGGATAAATTGGTTGGGCTGCATTCAGTATGTAACAACCCCCGCCCTGACCCCTTGAGTTCCCTCATCCATGATGTTTTTAAGCTCGGGCAAGCCAAAGCGCTGAATTCTGCTTCTTTCCTTTTTATATCGGTTGGCTACATTTGAATATTCCTTTCCGGTGATGTTAATGCTTGTGGGAATGGGGTAGTGTATTCAGCGATGCATTGCATTATACATATATTTGGTTAATATGGGTGATTTGGGGTATAGAGAAGAGGGGGTTGAGGTTGCCATGTCACGTCATGGATGAAAGTTTGTCAGTTCCGTGTATTTGGCTGAATATTTAGATTCCCAAGAGGCAGTTGATTATGTCAGTGAATGGATTTTAGCTTGATTTTGTTTCAATGTCACATTTCCCTCTCAAAATCGTGTTTAGTCCAGTGGCCCTAGAAGTTTCACCAAAGGCAGGGAACATTCGATAGTTTAACAGTTATTGGCAGACCGTCTGAAATCGGTTAGTCGAAGGTTGCTACTGCTTTTTACAAACTAGAGAATGTTTGGTAATTTAAGAGTTATTAGCAGCACGCGGTAGCGTAGTTGGTTGAGGCACTATGCTACAAGCCGGAAGGTCGCGCGTTCAAGTCCCGATGAGGTCATTGGATTTTTTTTTTCAATTGACCTAATCCTTCCAGCCGCACTATCGCCTCACCATCTCACAACCCTATGGACCTCTATGGTCTGTTACGGGGATAGCTTTACTTACTTTTTAGCAAAAGTGAGAAAGTGAAGTAGCAGCACTCTTTCCTGTAGGAAAGTATTATAAACGTTTGCTACACAAGAAGCATAAGTGACAGGAAGCTCCGTTTGAAATGATGGGCAAAAGTTTGTAGAGAGAAGTTGCAGATCATGACTCAGGAATGCTCTCTTCTCCGCATTAACATTGTTACTATTTCTGTTTTGTACTTGAGTGGTCCGAGAGCCGGATAGCTAAGTCAGTATGGTATCTGACGATCGGAAAGGCGGTGTTGGGTTCGCGATGGAAGTGGAGAGTCTTCATACACTTAAAAGGTTTCAAGATCTTTTGCCACATATGCAGAGTTTGTATTTTCAAGGCTTTGTTCTGCTTGTTCAAGCAAGTTCTGACATAGGTCACATAGACTGGCATGATCAAGCAGGCCGGAATTACTACTTTCTTGTTTACACGTAAGTCATACTCAGTATCATCTCTGACTTCCATAATAATGGTTACAAAAATGTGAGAGATCTGTAGAACGGAGGTAGAAAGGCTGAGATTGTGTATTGTCACGTGTACGGGGTTACGTGACAAGAAATTAATGGACTCTGGATTAAATGAAGCTGTTTATTTGACAACTCGTTAGAGTTACAATTCCAGTCAGTCTGAAATAACTTCTTCCAGACGATGCGACCTGAGTAGTCTTATCATTTCTCACGTTTCGTTTTCTAGTACTTGTCTGAGTTGGTTCCTTCTGCTCTCAGCTCTGCTCTGTTCGCCATTGTTCTGGTCTCCTCTGATCTCATAGCTTCTACAGTCAGACGGACTAGATGGGTTTCGTTTCCATAACGGTTGTCTGCGTTGTCTCGGGAACATGTTTTCGTTTTTAAGTAACACATTGATTTTTATCTCTAGCTATTGGTTGTTGCGGGGACAACACTTATTGAGCCGTTGCCCGGCAATGGACGTCTTTGTATGTACTGTCTCAGAAACGTGTTCTTAACGAGCCGTTGTATAGCAATGGACGCCAGCTTAGATATTCTGGCTTTTAGGCGGCTCGCCACAATATTATATCTTCAGTGTTCTACACCTTAGCTAATTTGAATGGAAGCGGTCATCTTGGAGGCCTAGACACAGATGGAAGGATATTAAAATTGATCTTAAAACGAAGAGATAGGGTGGGAGGATGTGAGCTGGTTCCATTCATCTCAGGGTAGGGATCAGTTGTGAACTGTGTGAGAACTCAATTAATAGACCCTTAAATTCCATAGTCAGGGGCAGGAAATATCTTGATTAGCTGAATAAGTAATTAGCCTGTCATGAGTAACTTTGTAATTAGTTGCTTATTTGCCATTTTGGAATCGTTAGAAACAACAAAAAGTGGCAGAAAAGGATATTTTTAGGAATTTAACCAATTTTCTTAAGCCGTAGCTGTGTTCGTGTAGGTTACTCGTGTGCAAATGGTCCTAGGCCAGCCAGTTATGTTGATGGCGGCATAATGAACTCAACTAGCATAAGGGTAGTGAGAGTTGGACTCTGAAGTGACTGCATGCTGATATCCCTCATGGCGATGGGCAGGTGGGGCATTGTAATATGGCATGCATGTGAATTAGAGTCCCCAGTTGGGTGGCGGACAAACTATTTGTTGCCAACTGATTCACATGTGTCAAGCCAGTCACATTTCCTCCCCAACCATCAATTCCCCTCCCCACCATTTTCATAATATATCAGATACTAACTGTCCTGGCTATGACATTTCGCGTGCGTACACTCTGTTTAAGTTAGGGAGCCTTGCTGGAATAGGAACAACATAATTTTGAATTTTAATTTTCTTCTAAAGTTGTTAAGGATTGTACATCTTTCTAACCACTGGGCCCAGTTGTGTTGTCACTTAAAATTAAATAACAGAAAATTTGTGATCTCAAGGTAAGAAGCAGGATGCTTGCATGGCTGTGACATGTCTTATTACACGTAAGAATTGAACACAGTAGAAAACCAGCCTTTGAACTTGAAAAGAAACACGCAGGCCTACCAGAACCTACTTCATAGGCTCGGTTTGTTTCGAGATCTGAATTACATGCAGTGCTGCTACTTCAGTGTAACACTTGACAGTATGTGTGGAAAAAACATTTTTTTTTTCATATGAGATTTTGCGATTTTAATTGAGTGTCTGGTAACGGGTTTCCAGTTAAAAATATATTGCATTTCATTCACCGACTGGCTGAATACGGGCAATCTGATGCAAAGTCATGAACGACATTTCTGTTGTTTCCAGGCACTTAGAATGTGAAACATTTTAAAATGATTTATTACGTATAATTATACAGAGTGTCCGAGAAAGCTGTGGGGGAAAAAAGCTCGTACACGAAAAAAACATTTATTTTACAGTAGAAGCGAGCTCACAATTCAGTAGCGCAAAAGCAAATTTGGTCACCAAGTAAGTTTCACTGTGAGCGCCATTAGTTGCTCGACACACATCAAATCGCCATTTGATCCCATGTCATGTGTTCACCAGCATATCTTCAGTTACTGTCACCACTGCTGTGCGATGCTGCACACTTCGAAGACTATATTCTTGACATAACCAAGAAGAAACGTCCAATGATGTTAAGTCCGGTGATCTTGGGGTTCATGCTAGGAAACCGCCTCTTCCAGTCCTCTTGTTCGGAAAGCCTCCGTTTAAAAACTGACAGACATTATTTCCAAAATGTGGGGGAGCTATATCCTGCTTCAGCCTTGCATCAGAAGGAAGTTTTAGCACAATGTACTAGGTAATTCAGGCAGGAATGGCCTGTCGCGGTCGCTTCATGAAAAGGAAAAATGTCCAGTGTTGCGATCTTCATCAAGCCACACAACACGTTAATCTTTAGCATGTCCCTCTGTTCTTCGATGATTTCTTGAGGTGGCTGAGTACCCCAAATTATGCACTTATGCCCACGATACCATTCTGATGGAATATTGCCTCATAAAAAAGCAGTGAAAAGCCATCACTGTCAAATTTTTGCTGCATTTCATTAGAGGCACTTTTAGAGTCGCGGTCGGCTAGTTCGATGTGCTGCTGAAACTACAATTTGTATGCAGGTAAACGTAAGCGCTTGTGCACTTGTGCACTTGTGGACTGGGAAATATGCAGTTGCTTGCTGGCTGTGTAGACACGCTTACAGAATGCGCGCCTCGTCTTCGCTAGACTCATGGACGTCCTGGGAATTTGTGAGTTTCAGTGCCTGAAGTTATTCTGGGCGTCATTCCCACTTCGCAATGGAGTTTTAGCGTGGCGCTGAAACTTACGCAGAACATACGTAACGGATTTCTACTCCTCAAGTCGCGGAACCATCGCCATGGCCACCAGTGAGTGGAATGGATGTAGACTGCGCGACCGTTGATACTAACATAAAATTTGAAATTTTAAGCTCCTAAGTTGCGAGATAGTTTCCTCTGCATAATAAGTATTTTTCCGCATATAGTTTTTACGCAATTCTCGGGATATCCTGTGTTATAATTTTGTTCCGGATTTCAGTTTTTGTGGTCCTTCCTTCATTGACTTCTTCCACAAGTATATAATCATCAATCCATAAAAATTTCAGTTAATCCTCATTTCAAGGTTTTCAATAATTTTGCGGTATAGATGTCAAATGTCATTGTTCTGAAAGTTTAAAACGAACTGGTTTGGAAGCTAACATCATTATTTCATTGTCACATATGCATGTGCTTGTCTGTACGTCATATCATTAGTCAGGCATTACTGTTTACACTAGGTTTAGAAAAACACATGGGGGCTCCTCTCAAATTAGGGTGTGGGGATGAATTAGAGAGACAAGAGATTGTACAGCATGCGTTAAAAATAAAGCAGGATTCTTGTCCTGGATGCTTTTATTGTTGGAAATTTGGTATGTAAAGGTGAAAAAGTGGCAGGTGGTATTTGCCTGGCATTGTGATTATGTATTCAGTGGAAAGCAAAGTTTGTCTGTGTGTGATTATGTAATGTAGCAGTGTTATTGGTAGTATTGTTCGTGTATTCATGTGGACATCATCAATTTCTGTCCCTATGCAATTCAGGAGACAGGATGAGTTTATGTATGTGATTCTGTCAGAATGTCAGTGATAAATGTGTTGTGACTTTACAGATGCCCATGTAATGAAAAAAGCGTAAAGAACATTTTTTATTTCCTCCACGGTTACAAAGGTTGCAGTGGGATTGGGATTTCAGATGAACAGGAATGGACATGTGACGAAAAAGGAAAGAAAGACTGAAAGAAAGAAAGAAATGGTACATGGACAAACAGCAAACTGCACTTCATTTTATTATGGTGCATAGTGGCTGATTGATTAATGGGTTTAATGATCAGCATTTATCATATACTAACCTAAGTTTAAATATGAATATGCTGATATTTGTTACTTTGTTTATTCGAAAGTCTACAGGAGTGGTCTGTAAGTGATGATTGTCAAGGCAGCAGCGGTAGACTAGTTTAAGGTACTGCCCCAGCATTTACGTGGAGGAATTGAATCAGACCATGCGCCTCAGTAAAGCCAGCATGGGGCATAAAATTCAAATTTGGGTCCTCCCAGAGAAGTGTTAAACACTGCACAAGGGCGCATTTGGTAAACATTTTTTTGAGAATTGTGATTTGGACCAATTCTTCTTTGCTGATTCAAGTTAATCATAATCGTTAATGTACAAGATTCACATTATAATGACGTTCTGGTTGGTTCTCACTTGGTGGGATGTAGCATAGTTGATAGTTATCTTTTTAAATTATATATTACTGTTCATTGAGCTGTAACACATGCAAAATCCGGATAAAATAGGAGTTATTGTATTATCTGTGTTGTACCTTAGTCGACAGCTAGCA
Source organism: Cryptotermes secundus (assembly GCF_002891405.2). Classification (NCBI taxonomy): domain Eukaryota; kingdom Metazoa; phylum Arthropoda; class Insecta; order Blattodea; family Kalotermitidae; genus Cryptotermes; species Cryptotermes secundus. The sequence goes on along the minus strand of NW_019732379.1, from coordinate 1,733,730 downwards.
AGAACACAATATAGCATGTGTAGCCGTTACTATGCAGCGATCTTGAGATGGGCTGTTAGGGTGAGGGAACACCAAGGAAATTGGCAACCGCAATTTCCGAGAATTGTCATCAGCCTGAGTTTAATACATGTTACTGAATGGAACAGCGCAAATTGAGGAAACGGCAACGCAACTAGCGGAAAGAGGGAGAAACTCAACTTCCAGGCAATGAAGCATGCAACTCTTCTCACAATTGCGTTGCCGCGTGGTTTCCCAGCTGTTCTATAACGCGCTTCAATAATCCATTTCTTTCTTTTGATGGCACGAAAGGCTGACTAAGCTACTTTGTTTTTATGCAGTTAATTGAGCAAACGCCTGTTATAATTATGACAAACGCCACTCAAACTATGCTGGGCAGAACAAAATAGATTTGGCTTTGGAAAGAATTTCTCATGAGACGAAGAGTCTGGATCAAGGTTAAGTTCTTTCGAAACAATATACGTAAGTGCCTACATTTAAATTGTCATAGAAGAACGGATGCACCCAATGTTTTCTTTTCCTAATATTGTATTTAAGCATCCGGTTGCATTAACATATCATTTATTACACATATATTTCCGTCTTAAATGCAGCTTACTATATAGTCTCACTACTTCCACATTACATGGTTCGGCTATATACAGCCATCGTCAAGTGTCTTCTATCTTGCTAAAATTGTTGCACTGTATTTCAAAATTTCGTATCACGCGTGAACGCGATATTTCGTGATTATATTAAATTGACCTTAATTAAAACAGCTTAATTAACATTCCAGTATTTTCCTCATGGTCGTCGCCCTCTTTTTTGACACCGTCTCAACCGGCGTCAACGACCACCATGTTATGACAAGATCAGTGCTATTATTTTCCATTGCAGAAAGTAAGTGCACGAAATTAAAAAAAAATACAATCATGCATTACATCGGACGAACATACCCACTTAAGATGATGTGAGCATCTAATGAGACATAAGTTTCCTTAGTGTGCGCCTGCAAATCTGGAAGCCAGTTGCCTGCTTGAAATCGGCAATTTTTCTCGGAAATTGCCGTTGCGTTTCGGTTGCCAATTTCCTTGGTGTGCCCACGCTCTTATATCTGAGCCGTTTTTGGGCAACGGTAATCATGTTCTCGCTGCAACGACTATGCGTGCAGTGGGGGAAACGGGGTGTAGTCTACACGGTCCACGCCGAGGATTTGTAAAGAAGATAATTTAGGCAAGCAGTTCAGTTGACCTCTGCCAGGGAGGTTGAAAAGAGATGGCGGTATAGTTGAGTTGACAGTTGGTATGTGTTCTGCACGGACGGCTGTGACAAGGGGACGTGAGCGCTTGAAGCTGAAGAATCTCCACTGTTAGAAGCCGTTGCCAAGAAACGGCCGATGAAGACAGCAGGCCGGAAAAATTTGTGAATTGTGGAAATAGCGATAGCGCTGTAATTACTTGTAGTTCCGAGTGATGTGTATAAGTGGTCAGTAAATCCGTTCACCAAACCATACCCCATCTATAGTCACACCCCTAAATCGTGATAAAAATGACGCTGAAACCAGTGGCATTATTGGCATATGTTGTAGGCGTTGTGACAATATTTCATTACAAGGTGTGTCCCAAAAGTCATGGAAATATATGCCATAATATATTCACGGCGCGCGATGGCGGATACTTTCGAACAACGTTGGGCGGTCAAGTTCTGCAGAAAGCTCAACAAAAAAGCTGCCGAAACTCACGAACTGCTTAAGCAAGTCTACGGGGAGTCTGCTCTATCATATGTGCAAGTTACAAGGTGGGTGAAGACGTTTAAGGAGGGCCAGGAAGGAGTGGAAGATGACCCCCGCTCTGGACGGCCATCAACAAGCCAAACCGATGAAAACGTGACTCGTGTGCGTGATTTATTGAATACTGACCGTCGAATGACTGTCCGGTTGTTAGCCGACACTCTGAACATTCCAAAAATCGTTGTGCATCGCATCGTTATGGACGAATTGAACATGCGAAAGGTGTGCGCCAAGCTGGTCCCCAAATTGTTGACGGACGAGCAAAAGGCCAATCGAGTGTTGATCGCGAGTGAATTGAAGGAACGTGTGGAAATTGAACCTCATGTTATTACCGGTGATGAAACGTGGACATTTGAGTACGACCCAGAAACGAAGCGCCCGAGTGCTGAATGGCACACCTCGTCTTCCCCGAAGCCGAAGAAGGCGAAGATGAGCAAATCCAAAGTGAAAACAATGCTCATCGTCTTTTTCGACGCCAAGGGTGTGGTCCACAAAGAGTGTTTATCCCAAGGACAGACCGTCAACGCTCCCTACTACGTGGATGTTCTAGAAAGATTAAGGAAAAGGGTCATCCACGTGCTAAAAGACATCGGCGCTAACTGGCGGCTGCATCATGACAGTTCGCCCAGCCACACGTCTCTGCTCGTCCGTGAGTTCCTGGCGAAGCACCACGTGGCAACGCTGCCGCAGCCACCCTACAGCCCCGACCTAGCTCCGGCCGACTTCTTTTTGTTCCCGAGGATCAAGACTGCACTCAAAGGACGTCGTTTTGAAAGCATTCAGGCTATGCAAGCGGCCGTGACAACAGCTGTAAATGAGGTTCCCGTCGAGGCCTTTGAGGGGGCGTACCGGGCATGGGAGAGTCGGTGGAAAAAATGTGTAGATGCTCATGGACAGTACTTTGAAGAATATTAACACTTTGTACCGATATCATCAATAAATTAAAAAAAAATATATATATATATATATATCATGACTTTTGGGACACACCTTGTATATGTAGCGAAATAAACATTAAACATTATTGTCTTCTGAAGTAGTTAGAGGTATTGGAGCGATTTTTAAGATTTTCTCTGAATACTCTTGCTTTAATGCAAATTTTTTGTACTAACAACCGTTTTGATTGCACGGCCAACTTTTAAGAATGTAGTGGAGGGACTGAAGTTTATTTCAGCCCAAGTCCCGTTGAGAAGTGGGCATTAGTTGAGCCGTAAATTCATTAAACTGGCATGGAAAGATTTCCTGTGGATCATATACTATGATATAAACCTCTGTATGTGGTATTAGTCCTTTTGTAGGGTAGTACCTATGAACAAATCTGCATATCAGCAAAATGCTGCCATTTTGTCATGCATGGGGGCTTACCCAGAGAATTCTGTCTGTTGCAGACCTATGTAATCTTAGATTTGAACTCTAACTCTGTAAAGAGATTCTTGTTTTAGGCCAACCATAAATGAACTTATTCACTTACCAGGAGATGGATGCACTTTTGTGTGCATACTCTTTTTTAAGTTTTGAGTGAATTTAAATAATTTGGGAGGATGGTGATAGTAACAAATTTTATGGAAATATGCAGTGTTCTGTGGCGGAGTACGATGTTGTCAGAAGAACTGGCCAAATTGCGAGGTAGAGGGATGTCTTGAAAATTCTGACAATTCCGCATGTACAACTCTGTCAATTTAAGCAACAAAGCTATGGAATGAAAGAGGAAATAAATGTAAACTAAGGAAATGGATAGTGAGTACTGATATTACCGTTCTTATTGACCTTGTACTTCAGTTCCATGTAATGATGATTTTCAGTGAAAATATCACAGAGTCACAGAAGTTACACTGTTTTCTACGTGTTAAACAATATGTCCATATGTCATTAATGATAACTGAGCCTCTCCTGATTCCACATGCTGCACGGGTAAATATTGACCCTCTTCAAATCAGAGAATGATCACTCACTAGATGCACTGGCTGCTGCAATGGATACTGGCTGTTCAGATAATTGGCCCATTTCTGATAATGCGGTACTCAGATCTGAAGTGAGCAGGTGTTTAATCAGGTTTGAAATAGAACATTGTAAAAATTCTTACAATTAATATATGTTGGAAAGCTCAGTTTTGGGGAGAAGAGAATCAAAATGCCATCCATATGATTTCAGTAAGCGCTAACTAGAATCTTAAACGTTTCCAGCATTGTTTGAAGTTTCTAAAGCCTAGAAATGAAACAGACATGCCAAGTTTGAAGTTTGATTTGAGCAGTACATGCAGAAACAATATGAAAGAAAGTTGTGTGTGCCTGATAACTTTAGCAGCTTAAACCCATAATACTGTACTCTTTAAGGGGTTTTGGAGATTAAATATGTATGTAGGTATATAAGTGGATGATGATATCCTCCCCAGTGTGTGTTTATGCCATACAAATTAAATTTTGTAAATAACATACTGACTCCCTCATTTTCCTAAGTTGTATTATTCCGTACTTTTCTGGCTTTTATCATATTACCTTTCCGGATTTTTTCTTTTTGTAATTTAGAGAACTTCGAGTTATGTTTTCTGATCATGAATTGAGTGCTGTGGTTTGTCATTGTTTTGTTAATGATAGATCAGCCTCCTTCCTGATGTTGTTATAATAGTTTCACTATAGATTATATTACAAATATTACCTGCTTTGTTTCAGAGAAGGGCGGTGCCCATCCATGCATAGTGTGCAAAGCACAGCTGGACAAGTTTCTGCAGTCACGCCCTTTGCCCCGGTCACATGCGCAACAGTATGGGTTGAAGGAAGAAGAAGTGACTCCAGGTGCACGGGTATGCAACACGTGCCGTTGCAAGTCTGTACGCAACCGTTACACACAGTGCCCCCTACCTACTTGTCCAAATGCAAAGGGCAGGATCAAGCGACTAAGGCCTCTGCCTGGCAAATGGACTGAACTTCCACCTGAGGTCAAGGACCCAATCATTGCAGAATTTCGTAAGTTTAGGTTTTGGTACAGAATCTTTCTGTGTGCATAATTCCCTTCTGTCTGACTTCACTGTTTGATAATTACTGTGAAACTATTAAAGGCATATAATGCATAAATCCATGCTCTTAGCTATTTTTTTTTGCACTTTTAATATGTAAACTAGTCTGTTTGATATTTATAAGATCTGTCGCCATGCGGTGATACAGTAATATGAAAAATATGTGCTCCTATGACCTTAGTAATTTTCAGAACCTGAATTTTATCAAAGTAAGAATAATTTAGTGTTTTTTTTCTAGAGGCTAAGGTGCTTTGCCTTTTGTTATTTATTTATTTATTAAATGTATCAAAGGTGTGTGATATAAGAAATAAGCAGTTTTGTTACATAAATACAGCCTATTTCAAGAGAAATCTATAATTGGATTTTTTAGATGGTTAATGATAAATAATAGTGCGATAAATTGTATTTTATTATAATAGTGTGATAAATTGTATTTATTAATTACTCTGTGAAGAATCATTTTTAGAATAATTACATGAATATGAATTTTTATGTAATGGCCATAATCATATAGTTTCATTTCCTAAATTTGGACATCATTCTTAAATTTTGATTGATAATGAGTTTCGGTTATGTTAACTGCATTAACAGGTGTGCAATAGGATTGAAAGAAAGTCAATAAAATTGTGACAGCAAATACACTTAGCCTATATGGAAGTACTGGACAATTTGGAGGCATATGTGGTGAATTTTTTCAGACATTTTACCCAGACAAAGTCTGATAGTATGCAATTGGGGTATTGCACTGACAAAAGACATACCATATGAAATTCTGATAGGACCATTTCCCTCATTCCAAATGTTGCTTGTTTTTATTTGACTTATTCTGTAAATTGTTTTTATTTTAGTGTTTGCCGCTAACTTTGCATTTCATCATCCTAGACATTTCACTTTAAGGTGTCATTGTGATTATGCATATAACCCTTTCATCAACTTTTTTTAACCTGTAGCCTTGTAGAGTCCGACTAATGCCAAGTCGTTGCTATTTTTTAGTGTGCCCATTAAATTTGCACTGTTACCACACAAATAAGAACAATTTGGTCCCAAACCTTCATATCTGACTTAAAGATGTGTAGATGCCATTGCAGGTGTGTTCAGTGCAGGAATACACTTCACTGATCCTTGGTTGGTTTCTTTTGAACCCAACACACTTTCTCAATTGTTGACTATACTGTGTGTGTTTTGTATGTGCAGAAATACCAGCACAGGTGAGCAAATGCTGCTTAGCGTGTTTCAACCGTATTACACGGCGTTTGGCACCACATCTTCAGGACCCTGCTAGTGCACAAAGTGAAGACGGCGACCATGGCAGTTCTCAGCAACTGCGCTGGACTGAGGAAGAGACAGAGGCTGCCAAGTGTGCCATACGTGAGCATGGGACCAACTGGGCTAAAGTTGCAGAGAAGGTTGGGTCTAACAAGACTCAGCACCAGTGCAAGAACTTCTACTTCAACTATCGCAAGAAACTTGGATTGGACAATTTGGTACAAGAGTACAACAAGGTACATTCCCATTACATTCTGAAGATAAATTATTGGAATATATGAAAGTCATTACTGTATAAAGAGAACTTCAAGCACAGCTAAATTTAAAATGAGGGCCGTAATTATGTGGATTTAAATCACGGCCACCAGTCCTAAGCATTCTTATATAGATTTTTATTCTTGGATGATATATGCATATTGTTTTAAGTGTCATATGCTTGCATTCCGCTTACATGTTGTCACCAGTTCTAGTGCTCATGTTTATATAGTGTCCAGACTGCTTCTTATCTGTCCATTTAAGAATCCAATTTAGAATTATGATACATATATTTCAACTTGCATTTACAAGATACCATTCCTTTCTTGTTATTTAACTAAACTAAGGACTTTTATTTAACATGTCACTTTTATACTGAATTTCTAAACATGTACTTTGTATACAGAATTACTGGATTTTTGGACTTTTTCCATCGTCCGGAATTCTAGGTAATAAAGGACACTCTAGGTAACAGAGGACATGATGTTTTGGAAACAGATCCAGTTTCTGAAACGTTGTGTCCTCTGTTACCTAGAATTCTGGATGATGGAAAAAGTCCAAAAATCCAGTAATTCTGTGTGTCATCCACCATGATCAGAACCCTTTAGAATCTACTTGTACCTTGTATGCTTTATAATATTCTTTAATATGCTCATAATACTTATGCAATCTTTAGAAGCATCTGGGCGAGGAGAGAAAGCCTACAGTGACTGATGAGGAGGAGTCTGGTTCAAGTACATCGTCATGCGATGAACTGACACCTGGTGGCATTCCACGTGATAACAGTGATACAGACAGTGCAGCCTCACCAGGAAACCAAGAACACACGGGTAAGGAAACATAAGTAGTATTTCAGTAGTGTATGGAATTGTCCAAGAACATACTTGAGATACGTGTTCACCCATATGTTATATCAAATCTAAATTACTCTTCATATTTAAAACTTGACTTGTGAAAAAGAAACCATTTGGGAGATACAAGTGTAGATGGGAAGCTACTGTTGAAATAGATATTGAATAAATAGGGTATGATGGTGTCGACTGGATTCCTGTAGCTCAGAAGAGGAATGGATGTGTCCATGATAATGAACCCTCATGTTCCATAAAATGTTTATTTTTTGGCCATTTGATTGAGATTTTCATGAAGGACTCTGCCAAAACCAGTTAATTTTGAATGACAGTTGCTAGCATATTGCATAATGGGTCCTAACCATGTTAAAACAGTTAATCTGCTCTACTCATTTCACATACCATATTTTGATTTTTGCATTATTTCTGTCTTTTCTCTCTCTGAAGATGAAAAAGTTGGTCCAAGTGGAGGTGCAGTAGATGGCAAACATGGTGAACAAGACTTGGCAAACAGTGGCAATGGCAGTAGCAGTGGTCCCGGTTCTGTGGCAACACTAAGAGTTCTTGATGGTGAAGGAAGAGCTCAAGGACAGCAAGGCCCATCTTCCCAGGTCAATGCTCCTGTAAAGGAGGACTATGATAGTTCTGCCACAGTGAGTTGACTGTTGTAAACTGATCTGATATTTGAATGACACATATTGATGAACATGTTTTACAACTCCTTTCCTCCAAAATGCAATCTGACGTTGTTGCTTTGTTCAGCAACAGATTTAAACTACTTCATGAAAAAAAGCATATGAATTGGCCCTATGTAGAGAACAGTCTGATCATGTGAATTAGGCAGGAGAGATAGTATAAAAAGTACAGTGTCTGGCAGAATGTTTACTTTTATTGTGTTGCAGGAAACTGCAGATGAAGGTCAGGGTGGAGCTGAAGGAGACTCTAGACAGTCCCCCAAGAACATAGGCAGTGCTGTTACTTATGCTCCATCTATTTCAGTGACTGTTAGTCAGTCACAGTCATCAACACATCAAGGAGATGTAAGCCTCTTGAAACATCCTTAATTGCATTCATATTTATTTATTTAAAAGGAAGTTAACTCAACTCACTGACTAACTGCTCTGCCTATAACATCTGGGCATGGATGGCACAGAAAACACCACTTCCCATTATTGTTGTAGCCATTTGTTGATATGCAGTTGTTGAAACATGCTTGTTTATGGATCTTTTACATAGCAGAGCATGCTGTATATTTGCTTATTTCGCAGTCTTGCCTAACAACAGGTGTAAGTAAGTAAGTAAGTAAGCAAGCAAGCAAGTAAGTAAAGTAAAGCTATCCCTGTAACAGGCTGTGAAGGCCCATAGGGTTCTGAGATGTTGAAGGTCCCACATTATCTAGACAGTTGGCTCAAAGATGGCGGTAAGGTTGTCAGCCTTACGTGCCAGCTGCGCTTTACTCCCCAGGAAAATTATTTAATTAATTCCTGGTACTCATTTCTGTTAGAGGCTGAGTCGACCCCAGGGCCATAATGTGGCTGGAAGGATTAGGTAAATTGAAAAAAATCCAATGGCCTCATTGGGGCTTGAACCCGTGGCCTTCCAGCTTGTAGCCTCAACCAACTATGCTACTGCATGCCCCCTAACAACAGGCGTACATGCCACAATATTTATGCTGTTTGTCAAGGGCAAGAAATCATTGAAATCATTATCATAATGGTAGCATCCTGCAGTCTCAATGAGTATCAGTGTCAGAGATCCATGAGAACAGAAATCAAATTATCCTGGGGGTTGGGGGTGGGTGGGTTGAGGGCCATTGAGGGTCTCACAGTATCTAGACAATTGGTTCACAGATGGCGGTAAGATTGTCAGCCCTGTGCCAGCCAGCCTTTACCTCCCAAGAAGATTCATGGTACTCATTTGCTAGAGGCTGAGTCGACCCCAGGGCCATAATGCGGCTGGAAGGATTAGGTAAATTGGGGAAGGGGGTGGGGGGATCCACCTAATCAGGGCTCAAACCCCCACCTTCTGGCCTGTAGCATAGCGTCTCAACCAACGACACTACCGTGTGTCCCTGTTACCGTCTCTGTGGCATTAAAAATGTGCAGAATGTGTAATAAACCCAGTTGATTTAGCTCCTTACTCTAGAGTAATCACTGTCTTCATCAGCATAATTTGTGAAGCTGAACATGAAGTATATCCTTTCTTTAGCAGGTGAATGGACCTTCATCTCCACAAAATGAGCGATCTGTGAAGGAGCTGATGCTTGGTATGATAGAGATGCAGATCAAAAAGAACCCATGTGGTCAAGGTGTTAATGCAGCGGTGAATGTGGTGACCAGTGAAGGGACACCCACAATCTCATCAATTCTCAAGACAGATCATCGGACAGATCTGCTTCGACCTTCATCAGATATTTCCAGAGGTGAGCAGGTGCTACATCTTTTGAGTTTACAGCAACACTGAACACAAGTGTATGTTAACATTATCTTCAGTTATATTCATTCTTCTCATAATTTTCCTTGGTTCTCTGAAACGCCATTTTGCAGACTGCTGTGTAAAATTAATGATTCTGATCATCTGGGTAATTGAAGCTCAGGTTATCGAAGCCTTTTTGTTTAATCGAGCAGCATTGTAATAATACACACAGATTGGGATGGTAGTGATGCTCTAGACTTGTATTCAGCTTAAATCTCAACCAGGACACAAGCTATCCTGACTTTGGTTTTTCATGGTTTTCATCAGTCCCTGTAGACAAATGGCTGGATATTTTCTAAATCAGTCTGTAGCCACTTCCTTGTAAATCCTAATTCATCAGTCATCCTGTTATACAGTGCTGTATATATCGTATTATTACTGGTGGAATCGTTAAATAACCAACTAACAGTGTTATAATAATACATTCTTGAATTTTGAAATGATAATGCTGTTCTTTCCTCAGAAGTTTGGAGGGTTGATCTTATATTAGATTTAGGAGATCAGAATATTGATTCTTTAAATTATTTATTTAAATAAAAGATGTATGCTTAAACTAAATTACAAAAGACCGCCACATGGCAGTTTAGAAGATTTGTCCTGTCAGGTACATGCCCTCAAAATTGCTAGATGAACTGTCACTGGCATTTTGCTCTCTGGTGACTATTTACAGGCTAGAAAGATGTAGAGGAACCTAATACAGATGTACATGGATTATAAATTTATAGACATGTTTTTTACATGGCAGACATCACCTTTGTCCGTGAATACCGAGCAGATACTAAGCAGCAGCAGTCTTTGAGAGTGCAGCTACCTCAGGAAACATCCATAGCGACACTGTCTGTTGTTAATTCACATCATCATGGCAATAATGTGCCAGGAAACACTTCTCTGCCACAGCAGCACCTGACGGTTCCCAGTAGTGGGGCATCTGGTGCAGCCATTCTGCAGCATGTCCCTCAGATGCAGGCTACCATTACACCTTGCTCTACCACACCTAATGACGTGCCTCGGGAGGGACTTGTTGTAGTCCAGGTAAGTAGTTCTAATTTTCACACGTAAAGTAAATAAAAGAATGGATAAAACGAACTGTGTATTCTTGACTAAAATGTCACCTTGAAAGAATATATGTTGAATTGCTAAAAATTAAGAAACTGAAAGGAAAAGTGAAACAAAATTGTTAACATATGCTGTGTACGTTTTACAGGCATCTTCAGCAGATGGAATCATAGATGATATCCCTACTTCTGTATTCTTCATATTACTTATATGAAAATAAAATGTAGTTAGTGTGGGATAGAAAGTAATTTCAGAGATGCTTTATTTCGATGAACTGAATGATTGAAACATTAAATTCATATGCATGTCTTTGTTGATAAATATTCCAGTTGGCATGAAGTCGAGACTATGTGCTGAAGGAATAAATATGTAATTAGAAGATTTCATGGTGACATTGTGTGACCTGGTCTTATTTTGAGCTCATCTGTTTCATTGTGGAGTGTATGACATTTAAGATTTTGTCTGTGTCTTGACGATTCACAGTCAACATGGTGAATCTGGTATTCACATGCTACATTGATACAGAAGGTAACTGTGCTGGTTGCCCCAGTATTGACCTTGTGGGTAACAGTGGCTGGAATCAGTTGATCTGTTGCTTGTTGCTGCTTCTTCCGTACAGTGGTGTTTGATTGTTTCCACATGCTTTCTCATGTTCATGGCTGGGTACCATGAATGACTTAGGTGAAATCGCATAGCTTTAGGTTATCAGGGTGCAGCTAGATGTTGGTGGCCCCCTCCACCAAACTGTCCTTGTAGTCTGTTCTTGCAAGTACTCTGAAATCCTTGAAGTTTATCTGATGCCCTGTCACAACCGGCTTAGCTGTTTTTAATACTTGTGTGCTGCTCACATTCATATACTGTGTCTTGATGCTGTGGCCTATGTGTCTTAACATATTCCAAGTCACACCGGATACAATATATGCCTTGGATGGCCAATGCCATCTTTCATTTTTGTCAAGAAAAGCCAGCATTCATTTTGTTGGGATGTGTATAGTTTTGATGTTAAATCTGCCAGAATCCTGCCATACCTATTGGAGGTGCTCTGTGTAAAGGCATTTGAGGCCATTGTGATTATCTTCTCCTGCTGTGCAAATGAGTTCAGTCTAGGGTTGAGAGCGTAGTGGATGCCTGTTGTACGATAGCTGTTCTGTCTGAAAGTCCTTTCGAGATTCAGAATTTCTTCATCTAGACTTCCCAAGTTATATATAGTATTTGCCTGATGATGAATGTCGAGAGAATGGCATGCTTTTGCAGTGGGTTATGATGAGAAGTAGCGTGCAGGTAGAGATTAGTATGCATGAGTTTCCTGTAGACAGCAAGCCCCAATAAGCTCTTGGGGTTCCTCTGAACCATTACATTGAGAAATGACAGTGAGCTGTCATCTTCTGTTTCCATTGGTGAGAACTTCAGATAAATGTTGGTGAGATGTCTCTGGAACTGCATAATTCCTTCTTGCCATGGTTTCAGACCATGAAATTGTCAGTTGATGTGTCTATACAAGCTGTGTACTGTATCGTGTCTGAATGCAGCATGGTATATGTTTGAGAGATGGGCCACTTCATCAAGACTGGCTGTAATGAACATTCACTGCATACATTGCTGTAGCAACCATGTAAGTTGGTGGTGGCGGTGCACAACTTTGAGGCAGAGCACCAGATGAACTTCAGTGACACAATAGTATGGGCGTGAATGACAGGCTGCATGGACTGCCTGATGAAGGAGGCCACTGATGTCTGGCTGCACTCTCATAGCTTCAGCAGAGATACAGGCCCCATGCAGTATTTCATATTGTTCTTAGACTTATGTGACATGTACACGGTGCAGTAAAGGAAGCTGAGAATTCTTAAAATGCCTTATCTTGGCAACCCCTGATGATGAGATGGTGGGAATCATGTTGTTTGCTAGCTTAATTGATGCCGTTGCAGTAGCCATGTAGCAGTGGAGCATGCAGCGTTGTGCATTTATTGTTCAACACATTTTTGAAAAATGGTGACTCTTGTTAAAACACAGCTTATATTTTGCAAGCATTTCAATATTGATCATCATGGAAAAGTTCCTTGCTGTAATACCATGCAGATGTGGGTAGAAAAATTCGGAATGAGTGCTTCCTCATTAAAAAAGACCCACCATGTGGTGTGTGTGCAGTGCAATTGCCACAGAATATTGAGGCTGTGATACAGTCATAGGCGTTTAGCCAGGAGACATTCTGTTGCTCTGGGAATATCTGACTGCAGTGTGAAGAGAATTTTACACAAGGATTTAAATTTCCATCTGCACAGAATGGTGGTGGTGCAAGAGTTAAGCAATCTTGACATGGCAAACCATAGCACAGTACCAGGGTGGCCAACCTTTAACATACATATGTTAGATATATCTAACAGCAAGTCACACTGCTGTGGCAGAATGTGAGATTTATCTGACACAGTGCATCACACGCGTACTCTTTGGGAGTGGTGACAGTTTGATCTTTGGGTTGAAATGACAACAAACCCATGCAAGATAAAGTCAGTGGTTCATTCCTGAGCTCTGAACAATGAAATCGTTTTATCATGGTACTGGTTTCGATACTATTTGTGTTTAGATATGACTGTTTATGACCAGGTCAGCCAAATAGAGCACAGCTTTGTTTTGAGAACTGAGAAGCAAATATTCATCTGAGCCTGAGACTTAGGTCCATTTAAATTCTGGCCCTAGCAGGCTCTCGGCAATTTAGAAGTCCGTACTTCAAAGGTTAAAGGTTAATCAGTATGTTGTCTACGTAATTGTCCTTATGACAGATGAAGCACACTTCCACTTATCTGGCCGTGTCAACAAACAGAATTTTCGCTACTGGGCAGAGGAAAACCTACAGCAACTCCATCAACAGCCTCTTCACAGTGCACATGTGACTGCTTGGTGTGGAGCGGCAAACCTCAGAGTCATAGGTCCTTATTTCTTTGAAGACAAATGGAGAGTTTACTGCACGACCTAATTATGGCACTGTAGTAGGAACATTAGTGAGAAAAGCAAGCCAATTAGTGATTTCGTGCCAGTGTTCTTTATACTTTGAAACATGTGATATTTATGCTTTGTCTGCCAGGTCCAGCAAGTGCAAAGAGAACGAAGTGAGAGGAATGAGAGGAGTGAGAGGACTGAACCAGAAGGAGTGACCCTTGACTTGAGCATCAGAAAACCACGTGAATGCAGTCCTAGTTCGATGGCCACCAGTCCAATGGGGCCACGTGGTGATTCACCATACCACCCACACCTGCCCCAACATCGGGATTCACCATCACTGCCTGCTCACACCACACTACATAGCATCCCTCCGCCTGCCCATAAATCTGGCCCCCACCATCCACCACCCCCATCTGTCACTGTATATCGCACTGACACTGGCTACTATCCTCACCAGGTATTGGAGCATTATTGTTGCTTCTAATTTTTAGACAGATATTAAAATAATTGAAATGTTTCATGTCGTCAGATTTAAAATGGTAACCAGTACTTTTATAGGCTTAGTCTTATGGTCTTAACAAGTGAACACTGGATTGTGAGTTCTAATTTTGTCCTTAATGTGAATGTTTGTTCTCATTTCAATTGTCCTTTTAATTCTAACAGTTCATTCATTTTGAGCGTTCATCCCTAAGTTAGGCTCTGATAATCCTGCTTGATGACACCTAGGACTCAAAGAGCTTGGAAAGCTTGTAACAGAACACTCTTGGAGAGTTAATAAATGTAATCCCAATAGGCTGCCTCTGTGGTCTAGTGGTCAGAGTTCCTGGCTACAGATCCAGAGGGCTGGGTGTGATTTCCGGTGTAACTAGATTTTTTTCTGAGAAGTAGTGGGTCTGGAACGGGTCCACTCAGCCTTGTGATGATAATTGAGGAGCTGTTTCAAAGAAATAATGGCTCTGGTCTAGAAAACCGCAATTAATGGCCATGGGGATTCATTGCGCTGACCACGCAACACCCTCTATCCGCTAAAAATTGGCACTAACTTTGCCGACGAAGCACAATAGACCACTGTAGGTCGCAGTACAAGGGCCGAGGAGGCGTACCCCTCATACATTCAACTTTGTTGACAAGTGGCGGTCACTCGGTTGGTATAGTTCGCTTGCGGACTGAAATCACGGAGTTGTTGCAAACCACATACAATCATGAGCTGGCTTTTGTTGTGTGGTAGACTCCAGATGATGAGTTTTCTGAAATTTATTTGGTCTGTTATGAATTTGTCAACTAAATACTGTAGAACATGGGGAATTGCCATAATATCGTTAATAATTTGATTATGAATGACTTTTCATTGTTAACTACTTACTGTCTTCCTCAACCTTCCTGTTGTATTCACTTGTCTTTATTTTATTGGCAGTCAAGCCTGTTCTGACTTGACATACTCACTGATATTTCACTTTATACTGTAGAATGTGTTTCAGTATCCTTTCTTCAGTTATTCTATCCCAGAAGCTTATCTGGTTCGCCTGTGTTTGTTTTATTTTGTGCTGATTGTATTTTCAGATCTTTGGCTAATGCCTTCATTCTTAACATGGTCCCATCTAGTGTAGCTGTGACTGTTGAATATCCCATCTGTAGGGATATATCTTGCATTAATTGTCCAAGATTCATTTCACAATCACAGAGTTGGTAGTGTTACTACTGCACAAAATTTTATAATATTTTGTGAAGTCTGTAAGTAATTAGTTTGCACAGAAATTTGTGCAAACACAAATTCTGTAATGATCATGGTTACAAAAAGACTTGTTTATATGAATTGGCAGTGCAGAAGTTTGAATTAAATACAACACTGAAACACAGATTTAAACACATGGCCCACAGCACATGAACTACACTTAGATTACGGCTGCCATTCAGAATTTGATCAAGGATTGTGGGAACAAATAACAGATTAGATTTTCCAGTAGGCTGTATGTGTAGTAACATTTTTATAAAGGCATGTTAGCAGAAGCATTTGTTGTCAGAGAGGCGTTAGTGCTATATTATGTTTTATATGTAATTGGGAGTTAGTGGATTGACTTGTAGGTATATATGTCAATATACTGTCATTTTCAGACTTTACGAGTATCTGTTAGAACAAGCACTTTTGCGAATTTATAAATCCTTGTAATATTGAGCATGTGCTGTACCACTGTTATGTGCGTATATTCATATTGTGTGTATTCTGATGACATATTGCTAGAGATCAGGAAACTCTCTGTAAGGTGCAACAGTTGTAGTTATTCCCTGTGAACAATATTTATGCAGAAGAACATTGTATTTATGTATGATGTGACATTAATATTTAGATATATGATAAAAGTGGATCTCTTACTTGGCCTCTGACTCTTGCTAGAGTCTCATCACTTTGTGATGTTTATTAATATCTGTTTTTGTCTTTCAGGTGGTGGTATCTACCGAGCAGCTTCGGAGTGTTTCAAAATCTCCATCTGTATTTGTTTCTGCCGTCCTGCCACATTCAGATAGCCGTGCAGGTGGGAGTTCTGTTTGTGGTGGCCCAACTCCTCATCTGGTTATGAACCAGCAACCACCTGCCTCCAGACCTGGGCCTCAGGGACCCAACACCAAACTAACTAAGGTTAGACTTCTAGCAAAGTTAAATCATTTTATAGTATGTTGCTAGTGAATAATATTTCAAAGTGTGGAGGTGTAAGTACAATAGAGTTGAGTTATAATTCAGTTACCTAGAAGCATCCTCTCCTGTAGTAAAGTATTCTCTCTTTACTTGGTGGTTTAATGGGACTAAGGTTATGAAGCACAAATCTCTCAGTTCCCAAACTTTAACACATTACATGAAATCCTTGTTTACAAGTAATGTGAGACCCTTTGCAGCTCTGTTTAAAAATTTGAAGATTACATCAGTCATAAAGTCAGCATATAGGGCAGCAGAGAACGTCAGGAGAATGTGTTAAGTAGATGGAAACACAGTTAATTTTATAGGTTATGAGACTTCCGTTCACTTCCAGATAGTGGTAGGTTCTCTTCAAGGATAAGATTACCTGTAACTGCAAACTCATAGACAGAGAAAACAAATTGATCCTGTAGCTGGTATGAGAAGTTCACTTTTTATGTACAATTTTTTTCAACAGATTGCATTTCTTTTAATATTCTGAAACTGTTCCCTTGTACATAGGTACCTTCATTGCCCCCAAAGCTGTCTCCGAAGCTGCCCCCTGTTGGTACGAAGACTGGTTCGATTACCCATGGCACACCCGTGTCTTCATCTGCATCTCTTATGATGGGTGGGCCAGCTTCATTACATCAGCAGCCTCGGTATGAGGGTTTGCTTCGTCAGATGACACCTCCACAACAGCAAGGAAAAGAAGGGAGTGCACTGAGTGGATCTATCACTCATGGTACTCCCGTCCATCACACTCAGCACCACTTAGCACCAGACAAACGTGCTGATAGGGGTGGATTGCCATTAGTATCACAAGGACAGGGACCTGTGTATGACTATTATAAAAGACTGTCACCTGCTACTGTAGCTCAGAATTCTGGAAGCAGTTCTGCAGGATCCACAAATAGTAGTGGACAGCCGGGGTATTCGCCCTACCAGCGAGAGGCTCAAGCTCCACAAACTACCTCAGCTGGAGCTTTTACCTCTCCTTACCCACATCAGTCAACACGGACATCTGCCTCATATGTTATTGATCAACAGCGCCAGATCATAATGAATGATTATATCACGTCACAGCAGATGCATGGTACTCGCAGAGTACCTCCAGGATCTAATCCACCTTCATCAGAGAAATCTCAACAGGACTCACCATCACCTCGTGGCATCTCATCATCTCCTCACTACTATGCCACTGCAACTGCACCTTCAGTGTACCTGGCAGCTGATGGAAGGTTGCCACGATCATCACCAGCAAATGCTGTGGGCATGGAACAACCACAAACACCTCCACATCACACTCCTCCCCCACCAGCACGCCAGGGTGTTATACACTCCACACCCAGGCACAATGCAGTACCATCTAGGCCCCCAAGCAGTGGAAATGGTGGCAACCCGAAACCTCCATCTCCAGCTGCATCGCCACATCAGCGACTTCATCATCTAACACCACATCATCCCCAGCATCATTCCCATCACTACTCTGCACCTGGTCAGCCACCACCAGGCCATGAGGCATTTTCTTCTCTAGTGGATGTAGCTGTCCAGCAGCCCAGTTTGCCTGTCCCTCACAAGGAATCAGACAAACGCCAGCAACCTCAACATCTTCTTCCTCCACATCACCCTCACCATCATGAGGGTCTTGGGAAGACTATGGCTGATTCCCTGAACAGTACTCGCATGTTGACTGATCATCACCAGATGCAAGAACGAGAAAGATTTTCCATCTCTCGTGAACAGCGTGAACGCGAAGCACATCATTCTGCCGAGCAGCAGCGATTTGGAGCAGTAAGAGAAAGCCATGCTGAACAGCAAAGGTTTGCTGCTGCTGCAAGAGAAGGCCACCATCCAGATCGGTATAGTCAGTCTACAAGAGAGAGGGAGCAAGAGCAGCAGCAGCGCCTTGTGGCCACATCAAGGGATCGAGAAAGAGACCGTGAAAACCATCAGATCCAGCAACACAGGGAGTTGCAACAACAGCAGCAAGTACATCTGCAGCAACAGCTCCATCAGCAGCAGCAACAACAGCAGCAAGCAAGGTTATCTGCTGTAGAGTTTGATCAGCGGCAACAGAGGCACCATCAGCATCAGCAGCAGATCGCTTATCGTGCTGCTGCATATCGTGACCACCAGCGTGTCTCTGACATCGAGCGAGAAACCACAAGAATGTTGATGGGTTTTCAAAGGGATGGATCATCCAGCGGGCAACCACCACCCTCTTCTAGGCTACATGCTGCATCACAGCAGTCACAACATGGTAAGTGCAATAGCTCGCATGTCCACAGAGCGTGTAAAGTTTATTTTTTTCCAGCTATCAGAACATAAGTTAAATTTAGTTGGAGTACAGGAGGTCAGATTGAACAGAGGTGGCACCGAACCATCATAGGTATATACATTTTTCTATGGAAAGGGGAACATGAATTAGGTGCAGTTCTTTTTGTATATAAGGGAATCATCAGCAGTTAAGAGAGTAGTTTGTTAGTGATGGGGTGTTGTACAGAATGCTAAGATGTTGCTAGTGTGATATCATCGTTCTGAATGTTCATACACCAACAGAGGAAATAATTGATGAAATCAAGGACAATTTATATGAGGAAATTGAACGTGTATTTGATAAATTCCTTAAATACCGTATGAAAATTTTGTTGGGAGATTTCAGTGCCAAAATAGGCAGGGAAGACATTTTCAAACCAGTTGGGAATGAGAGTTGACAAAAATTAGTACATCCAAAAATCCAACCGTCAAAAGTACAGTGTTCCCATATCACAACATTTATAAATCTACTTGGACTGGTGGAAAGACTCAGCAATCAAATTTACCATCTTTTGATGGATGGGCGACAGCATTCAAGTGTGCTTGATCGTTCAAGGGAGCAGATTATGATACTGACCACTATCTGTGGTGGCAGAAGTTAAGGAGAGGCTGGCAGTGAGTAAACAACACACAGAGTTCATATGGAGAGATTCACTATCCAGAAATTAAGCAAGATAGATGGTAAAAGGCAATATCGTTTTGAAATCTCAAATAGTTTTGGAGCTTTTGGAAAACTTAGATGCTAAGCTGGATATTAACAGAGCTTTGGAAAGTATATTAGAGGGAATATCAGAATTTCAGTCAAAGAGCGTCTAGGTTATTACAAATTGAAGATGCATATTCTGTGGTTTGATGAAGGATGCTCAGAATTATTAGATCAAAGGAACCAAGCCAAATTGCAGTGGTTACAGGATCCAAGTGAAATAAATTGGGATATTCTGAACAATAAAAGACATGACACCAGCTCATTCACTGAAACAATTTTAAATAGACCAAAATACCCAATTATGTTCATTATATGAATATTCCCATACATGAAGTAAAAGGCATAGTAAGCAACACTGCAAAGGAGGAGACAGAGGAAATTTTAGACCTATTGATGTAATTCTAGAACAGAACTATATACAAGTAAATTACATATGCAGCAGAACATTTGAACAGCTGCCTAATAGAGCTATAAAATAATCTGACTGTATCAAAAAGTTCCTGCATGGACTTTTGAGCTTAACTTTCTTCAATCTCTGTAGTGTGATAGCCAGAAATTAAAACTTCAATATTATACACACCTCTTATCATTTACTTCTCTGCAGTATTTCTATGAATATAAATTTCCTGTCTGTAATAGTTGTTTGATATAACCTTGAAGTTCCAAACAGTTGCCATGTTTGTAACTTTTAACATATATAGAAATGCTTCATATAAAATTTGTAGGTGTTGTATGGACTGTACCCATATTTCATTTCACCTTCTATGTTTGATTTGTTCTCCCCTCCCCCTATGTTCCTTACTTTGAAAATATAAAATTGGTTGTATGAGATTTCCAAGCTGTCTGTGTATCTCCCCCTAACACGTTTTGAACACCTGTTCCAATCTTCATGAAACTTGGTGTGGGTAGCATGCTATCTGAGGCCATGTCAGTGGTACACTTTATAAATCCCTTCAGCAATATAATACCAACACTGAATCCTCTCACACTTGAGTTAATAACCTTAATGTTACTTTAATGCCTGAACCAGTTGTCATGAGACCTAGTATGAAATCTGTGCTGTGCAAGGCATTTTCAGTAGCATATTTCACAAATACCTCCTTTTGGTAATACCACCATATTGTAGCATAGTGAGAAGAGAATTGTGAGAGACTGTGACATGTCATCTGGAATTTTGAAGCAGTTCTCAGGGCAGGATTGTCCATCTTGAGTGGAAAGTTATGCTAAAGGTAAAACTATCCCTGTGACAGGCTGTGGAAGGCCGTAGGGTTGTGAGACATTGAGGAGCCCACATTTTCTAGACGTTCGGCTCACAGATGGTGGTGAGGTTGTGAGCCTTATGCACTGGCTACCCTTTACCCCCCAAGAAAGATTCCTGGTACTCATTTGTGTTAGAGGATGAGTTGACCTTAGGGCAATTGCACCGCTGGAAAGATTAGATCAATTTAAACATCTAGCGACTTCACTGGGAATCGAACCTGTGACCTTCTGACTTGTAGCATGGTGCCTCAACCAACTACACTACTGCATGCCCCTGGAAAGTTAAATAAAGGTAAATAACTGTAGATGAGCGTTCAGAGTCAGTCAGCATATCTATGAGCTGTATGCATACAGTTTTGCATGATGACTTCTGATGAGGTAACTGGTACCCAGAAAGGTGCTTGCTTCAACATGTGCTAGACAGCGCTTAGTTGGTATCCGGCAATGAACTTATAATTGGACTTGGATCCCATGGATCATTCCAGAAGGAAGGCACCAGAGTCTTCAGTGGTAGCATGCTGTCTTGTAGCTACTGAAGAGGTTCTGTGTTGCAAGTGAGAAGAAAATGATAGCAGCTTTCTGGGATGCTGCATGTGTACGGACACTGTGGGATTATACTGTAACTATGATGCTATACATGCTAGAAGACACTACTCTTCATAGTCACTCCTATGAGAACCTCAGATCTAAGACAGTGTGTGTTGCATGTGGAAACTTTAATGTTCAGTTGTAAATATGAATACTCATTCAAATAAATTGCATCATTCTTGTATAATAATAATAACAGTTGTTCCATGTTGGCTTGGTTCATGGTTCAGAATGTTGAACAAAACTGAGTGTTTGTACGAAAATTGAAGAAAAAAATCTGATTGTGAACCCATTGAAATTTAAGAGATGAAGGAGAGGTCAAAATTACCCCTCCTCTTCCGCACCTACCAAAAAGAAAAGAAATCTGAAGCCTTAATGGGCAGATATCCATACACAGTTCCAAGCACTACGGAAAGAATTATCAGAAAAGGATGCATGGTGAAGTGAAACCCCATCCATTCATGTAATTATCTCTAGCATTTTTGTAATTTTGTGCTGTGATAATGTTCACTGTGGATTTGGTGATACTGATCATAGCTAAATGATATATTTGATCATTTTATTTTGCAGGAGGGGAAGGAACCCGTGATCGAGAAGGGGTTCCTCGGGGTGGGGGAAGTGGTAGAAGTTCAAATGGTGGCAGTGGTGATTCAACACTTACTGCAGCCAGCTTAATTGATGCCATTATTACACATCAGATCAACCAGAGTTCAACAGATAGTGGTGGGAGTGGCAACCAAGGAGGAGCATCCAGCAACCCAGCACCCACAAGGCCGGGGGACAGGCTCTTCCAGGTACAACCTTGTTTGTGGTCTTTCAAATAATGGATGTTATTAGTTTGAATTCTATGCAGCAACATTTAATATGATATTTGTATTGTTGAAACTTAGCTTATATTCATTTTCTAATCAAATTGTTTTGGATTCATGGGAATTGATTTTCTAATTTCTGGTGGCACCTGTTCATTTGGTATATATTTGTTGCATTAGTATTTCATTGGTGTGATTTGGTCTTGTCATATATCCCCAAGAAAAGCCTTGTAAGAGAATTAAGCAAACAATTAATGCCACAGCTTGCTAAAGAACTTGTCAGTATTACAAATAATGGATACAGGCAGTGCTTTGTTTGACATTATGTGTGCTTGGTGCATTGTGTAAGGATTGCTTGCCGTTAACTGCTTATCACTGTAAATTTCTCTTATTGCTTGTGTCACTTTGTTGTATGTACGTGTACTTAGCATTGCTTTGTCACATGCCTGAACAAAACTGATTGAGAATCTGTGGAACCTAAGATGCAGTGATTATGGGTATGGGAAATTAATCACTTCAAGGAGGTTCCTTCAGTTCTACTGATCCTGTCCATTGCTGCCAGCATCTCTCATACTCTTCTTATGTTTTGATCCATGTACCTGTTTTCTCCAGAGTGTGAATATTTTTTATACACTCTCCCAAGATTTCTTATAATACCTTTGGGATCGTTGTTTCTTGCTATATGCCCAGGAAGCTCAGGTGCCATTCATGATAAATTGTTGTTTATTCTTTCTTTTATGTATTCAACCATTCCCTTATTGGACTACATTGATGCCTGGTGTTCAGGCTTCTCACCTGGTCGGTATTTGTTTCTCCAGTATTGTAATACACTAATTTCAGCAGTTTTAAAAATTGTTTTGTTTTTTAATATTTACTTTTGTTTTGCGCTGCATATGTCAGAATGTGCCTGACAGTGGTTGTATATATCTCTGAAACTCTATTATGAGAATTGTTGGGAGCTGTTGTGTTGTATTGTGAATAAATGTTCCTGCATCATCAAACCTTTCCATTTACTTATTTTAGGAAAGTCACAGGGAGACATATCTGGTGAATAGGGAGGCTGTCTCACTTGTGGAAAACATTAAAGCTTCTTGACTTAATGTCCCCCCTCCCCCATTTAATGTTGAGCTATTTTGTGATCTTAATATTAAATTCGTGCCATTTAAGATTTTCCTAATTTATTGTTCTAACCCATTGTCCTTAAAGGAACCTTTCCTGGGACTATCACTGTACTGTGGTTTGTTAACATCTGCCCACAAGCTGGTCTGTGTGGACAGGTGCATTGACATGTGAATTTTCCACTCACTGGATTTACATTTCTGTAGCTCTTCATGAAAACTTCATTAAGGAAGTAGCTTGTTGGTAGAACTGTTGGTTAACAGTAATGAGAATAGGAGCTTGCAGCCAGGGTTTAACTTGGGAGTTTTATCTGATTATGATGTTAGTATTGAGGAAATGTATCTGGAAGTGTACCTGTAGAAATATCAGAAATATAAAGCCAAGTTACAAGCATCAGAAATGCAGTCCACAAGAAAAATAGTCCGAAAGGATGGAAAGGAGGATCATGTGAGGATGTTCACCCAATCAGATGTGCATATTTAGCCTCCCAATATTTTCTGTATTATTTAAAAATATTTGTGTAAAATTTTCTTCCTTGTAAAATTATATCCACCTATTCCAGAGCTTCCATCGTGATCAGCAGCCACCAATTTCATCTCATCAGCAGCAGCAGTCTGCACCGCAGCCACCATCATCTCTTCATGTCCCTGAATCAAATGGAAAAGTGTCGCCACTAAAATCATCTCATAGTCCCAGTGTAGTTCATTTGGATCATGATGGGCCTCCAGGCAGTCAGACCTCTGATGGATCTAATAAAGCCATTACTTTAGGCGAGCATATTGACTCAATTATAACAAAGGACTTCAGTGGGAATAATCCCCCTCCAGGGAGTGCAGGTAGTGGTTATGGCCAACAGCAACATCATCGTAGTGTGTATCTCCCTTATCACCTGCCTGCCTCTGCACCCACAGTGGACATGATGGCAGAACACCATAGCTGGAAATTGCGCAGGGCACTTCAGCATAAGGAAATGGAAGCTGCAAGGGAACGCGAGAAGTCTGCAGCTTCATCCAGGTGAGAATTTTGCAGAATATCTAAATTATCTCTCTCCATGTTCAGTGTGGTATATGCTTAGTACTGTTGGGTCTGTGTTGTATTGTCCACATAATTACCTAAGTCCCGTGGTAGGGCAGAGACCTAGAGAATGTGAATATGAGAACTGTAGAAGTATTAGTCAAGGTTGTGTGGTTCTGTTCAAAAAACTCAGTGTACAGTCTAAGGTAACATTTCCCACACAGACAACACACTTTAAAATTTTGGTCTCTTTGTAGATGGCCCCAACTGCAACTTTCCTGCTTATGCTTGTCTGTTTAATGGAGATTTAAACAAATCCTTTATTCGAAAATAATCCTACAAGTGTCCATAATTTCACATGGCAATTACCACACTGAAACTGCCTCTGAAGTTTTGAACTCTTGTAGTTTTGATTGTTTTCAAAATTAAGTCCAGAAAATTTGGTCATCTTCATGTCTTTATCATTTACATTTATGAAGGACATACAGTATTTGGAAGCTTCGTTGTTATTTTATTGAGCCCAAATGTTCAGAATCACTTTCCTCCAACTTTTCTTCCAGTTGTTCATCAGGCTGAACAGTCAGTCACTTTCTGCTTGTTAATGCCATAGTTTTGACTCAGAGATTGCACTTTAATTTATGGACTTATGTTCACGTGTTCTGAATGTGAACCACGGCAAGCTATATGTTACATTCAACTTGGGGGGGGGGTTGATGTGTCAGATGGCCATTTTCTTCACCTTTGATATAATTCGGCATTTAATATATTGTGACATGTTGCGCAACGGAGAAATGACTTCAAGAAGGAAATTCCTCAGGGAACCTTTGGATGCCGGAGAAAGGACTTGGCGCCACGGTCCTGTACCAGCAAGCGGCTGGAAGACCAGGAGGAACAACGACGTCAGCAAGGGCAAACAACGCATCAAGGGCTGTTACGTCGACATAAGGAACTTCTCATGAAAGACATAAACAAGGACTGGACACTGTGGAAGTGTCGACCGCCTCCAAAACGGAAAAGAAGACTTCAAGCAGAGGAGGAGCTGGTAACGTAGAAGTACTGGCCGCCCGAGAAAGAATGAAAGCGATGGATGAATTGGATACAACTGGATCTTCTGGCGAGCTGAAAGGAAACCGCTCGAGACGAGTTGGTCTTAAGAAGGGAGTGGTTGTAACGGCTGGAGAACAGATGCTGCAAGAACAGCCTCCGAAGCAAAGGAACGGGGATGCACCGTTAGGCTATTTGGGACGAACAGCCTTAAGGAGGGAGCAGTGTGACATGTTGCGCAACGGAGGAACCCCCCCCACCAGCAGTGACGCGGCGGGTGAGTCAGCGCTCCGTCATCTCTCCTCCGCACGGTATCGTAACGCGTAACGCGCGGTGACATAAGACGGCGTGAGGTAACAGCGTTGCTACGTAACAGGTCCACACAGCCCCTATATAAGAGAGCTACGCTGCCTGCAAAGTTAGTTGTAATGTGGCAGTCGCC
Organism: Cryptotermes secundus; assembly: GCF_002891405.2. Lineage (NCBI taxonomy): Eukaryota > Metazoa > Arthropoda > Insecta > Blattodea > Kalotermitidae > Cryptotermes > Cryptotermes secundus. Next base: position 1,708,125 of record NW_019732379.1, on the reverse strand, counting down.
GAGATCAGTAGTAGTCGAGCCAGTGTGTGATCAACAGTCCTCAAGGCAGCAGCCTGCGTGCAGAGTTGGAATCTAGCCAGTGGCGAGTTACGAGTAAAAGTGTGATAATCAGTGGCCGTTTGTGATAACTGAGAATTAATTGGGAGTGTGTAACACAATGACCCTTGTATAGCTCCCGTACTGTGAAACGTGTAGTCTACTGACAATAGCGTGATTTGATTTGCGAATAGGGTTATAAATTGTGAAACCCCGCAATATTGTTGTAATTAGTTGTGGCCGTGATTTGTAGGTTAAATAAACCAATTAACGATCTCTATGGTGTATTCAGTAACCCAACAGGTTGCAATATTAACATCATAATCAGTATTTATAGGATAATATAATTTAATAAGTTTCTTGAATAATTTATGTTATGTTTCAGGTCTAGCACACCGTCCATGCAAGCTGATGAACGCCAGATCATCAGGATAGCTCAACCAGCTTCTCCAAGAGGCAGCACTACTACTTCTGGGGGTAAAGCTGCACAGTATCATGTTGAACCTGTTTCACCTCCTGAGTCTGGTGCTGGGGGTATCAGTAGTGCTGCTGGTGGTCATCACTGGTTACCAGGTGGTGGTGGTGGTGGGAATGCTACAGGAAGTGATCCAGTGGCATTCTTAGCTCCTCGTCGATTTTATCCACCTGATCCTAGTGCCACTGGCAAATCACACCTCTCCCCATTGGATTATGTTAAGAACCGGATAGTGGAGGTGATGCGAACTTCAGAGGATGACAAACCAGACCAAGCCTCACAACAACAGCAACAGCAAAGGCATCATCATCAACAGCAGCAGCAACAACATTTTGTTATTGGTAAACAGCAGCCACGTTCTAGTACAGCAGATGCCCATGGCAGTAGTTCTGAAGAAAAATCACAGTATCCTGTAACTGAAGGAGGACCAGACCACCAGCTTCAAATGAATGATGATGAATCTAGGCACCAAAATCAGCGCCAGGATGGTGATGTACACCACAGGAGTGAAGGTGCAGTGAAGGTTGTGGACCGTCGAATGGATGGTGACAAGGGGAGGGATGAGGGGAGGGGAAGGTGTGACAGCCCAGGAGAAATGGTTATAGATGAGGGTACAGCTGGGACTCCACAGGGTTCAAGTAGTGGAGAGGGCTCAAGTAAACTAGATCCTATAACAACCAGTGCTTCTAAAGTTCCCTCTCCAAGTAGTGTAGATGGAAGGGTAGTGAGTGGTTTTCCACGGTCATCTCCTTCCCCAGCAAATAATTCAGCAGCTCCAACATTTTCAGTGACTGCTCCGGCAACAACTACGCCCTCATCTGTAGCTGCTGCATTTGTCCCAACATACCCGTACTCAGCACTCAGTGTTCTGTCCTCTGCACGATCTCCAAATTCTGGTCAGACACCAACTCAAACCCAGACAAGCCAACCTGTTTCATCAGCAGGTGGTACTCCTGGGATGGTCCAGCAGAACAAACAACCATCTAGTGGCTCAAGTCAAGCTCAGACAGCTATACCTCCGCCAAGTTCCCCAGCAGACACCCCAACGTCTCGATCAGCTGAACCAGCCCCTCTCCTCTCCTCTCAGTACGAACCTCTTTCTGATGAGGACTGAATGAAACAAGGACGTTTCAGAGGTATTAATGTAAACAGTGAGACCAGTACATCATTATCCCAGACAGATGAAACTGCTGCTTTCAGCTTTGTGTAAAACAGCCAGCCTTCAGTAACAACTGTGCTTGATTTCTTCACTGTTCAAGAGAAACTTAGGGTTGGGGCAGGAGAAACAGAAGTTTGGATTTAAAAAGGTGCAGTTTCTAGCACATAGGGCTTATAAACTTTTGGCTAAGGAAGAAGGACTAGAAGTGAATACATCTTGACATCATGGGCTATTTGCCAGGATGCTGGAAAAGACACCTGACAAGTGTTGTGATTTCTGTAGGAGTGGATACACTTTTTCTATTCAAAAGAAATTGTAATGTGATAACATGTGACTCCTTATAAAACCGCCCGGGCCATATAAAGGCTCTGTAAACTTGTTATTTAACCAACTGTTTTGTTGGTGAATAATAAAATGTTGAAAAATTGCGGTGCATATAGGAGTATCATTAATGTTTTCTGTTCATAAATGATGGTTCATGGGAAAGTTTCCCTTGGAACATCATTGCACTTAATTGAAAAATCAGTTGTATATAATTCATTCTTGGTTGGTAAAAGTAATTTTCTTCTTTCCTTGTATTCTCTTAGAACACGAATGTGACGGAAGCTTAATATTATTAATGCTGTAAATTACTTTTTTAATGTACGAGATGCTGCTAATTAATATGACTTCGGAAGTGTACTGCTTTTATTCACGGTTTTAGGACCTAAACTCGAATGCAATTTTTTTAATATAAACTAGTGACTCCGAACTTGTTCATGAAGAGTTCATTGTATTTTGTATGGGTTTCGAATGATTTTCTTCCTCTTTTTTTCTTTTGTGCAAAGAGATGGGTTTGATGGTGAGCTTGAACTAGGATTCAAACAAGCTGTGTTTTTTTATTACACTTTGTCTCAATGGTGATTTTTCTTTAGTTCATGGCTGACGGATTTGCATCACCATTCTTTTTTATCCATATGTAAGACATTTTTTTGAAAGTGAGTGAATGTTGTTTTTAGTTTTAGGTTGAAACATTACGGTGAAATTTAAAACTAAGTGAAGACAGCCGAAGGTGGAAGAGACATGTAAAAATAAAATTGTAAGAAAACAAAATAACTTGGGTCTTGACAAAATACTCAGGTCTGTGCTATGCTAGCTATTTGACTGTAATGTAAATTAAAAAAAAAAAAACCGAGGAAAATGTTGGACACAGAAATTTAGACTTGAGATCAGTACCTTTTATTGCCCATGGTACAAACTTTTTTCCCTTCAATTATCTACTTCATTTTTAAATCGTTTTTAAATGGTGAATGACAAAATATGTGTCAGGTTTAAAACAAAACTCCTAAGGTTTTCCCTCTTTCTTTTTCAAATGCTTCCAGGAGCAGTGGCACTTCAGGCATCTTAGACTTACCTGGAAGCATATCATCTTCAGGATTGGTTACTAATATTTACTGTTTCTTGTTAGGGACCTTATCACAATGAAGCCCTTCCCTTTATATTTTGAGTCCCCTGTGATCACCAAGTGATCTGTGTAAGAGGGATTCTTGGGCTGCTCCACCTCATTGACAGACAGGTGAGATATACACATACATACATACATACACACACACACAGATACATCAGTGTACACGTACAGAGGAAACAATCTTAGATTGTAGGAACTATGCTGTAGTAACCTTTGATGTATTAAAACAAATTGTTATTTTTGTTGAAAATAAAAATCACAAGTGTCCGTTAAAAACTATACTCGTTTTTAAATGGTTCATTTCTTCATTCCAGAATAGACTTGTCACTTTGACCTGTTGTACTGAAGCAATTAACTATCTACATGGAACTGAGTTCTGGAGAAGCCAATAATTGTTCAGCCACTCAAGAAATTACCAGTATTTTATGAAACCAAAAGGTTCATTAGTATGTTCACAAGAGCTCATCACTGGTCCCTATCCTAAGTCAGATGAATCCAGTCCTTAATGATCAATTTTGATGCAATAATCTACATGTAGGCCTTCTTCAGATTTTAAATACTGAAACCCTATTTGCACTTCTATATGTGCTGCATGCCTTGCAATGTACTGAAGCAAAAGATACATAATTTAATATTTTTTATCAGTGCATAAGATAGAGCTAAAACCATCTAGTTTTCAGGGGTAGCCTTGAAGGTGGGACTTCTTGTGCTAGTAAACTTCATGTTTTATCTTGTAAGGCCATTATCAGGTACTTTTATCTGATTGGTGCAGTGTATAGCTTTTTTCTAGTTCATTGTTATGGGACTTCGTTAAAACTGGTTCCAAATTATTGTTGAATGTTAAAATGTTTTTTATTTTTTTTTATGGTTACACTGTAAGACTGAAATGCAATAAAAGTAGCATATAAATAGTCCAGGAGCACAGGAAGAAGTTGCTCCTTCAAGGCTGCCTCATGAAAGTACATTAGTTAACCAGTGCAAAAGGATACTGAAATAGGATAAAATTCAGCGCTACCTTTTTCTTGTTTATTTCATTATAAAATCTCTCCAGATCAATATAAATTGAGTCTATTCAATACATTAAACAAGGACTGGTAAATCATACGATGTAAGTAGCAGATGACGTAAGATGGTATGGCTGAGCTAAATGAGAACTGCTTATACTTTTCCCCTCCCTCCCACAGGAATATTCAACCATAGTATGCTGTTAGATTAATGAATATGGATCGTTAACAGTTGCACTAAGCCTTATTTCATGATGGTGAAAAAATTGTTAACACTTGGTTCGTCATGGTCCACCACACCAGTAATAGTATAAAAGATGATTAACGCCTTCCAGTGTGATTGATATGTTGTGTCTTTTTTAATCTTTCATCCTTTATATGTTTCGGTCGGAGGGACCATCTTCCAGAACGACAGTATCGATACATACAGAAACTACTATTACAATGTCCCAGGTCATTATGAATACATAACTACTATTACAATGTCATATACAGGGTGTCCCAGGAGGAATGTGCCAAACTTCGGGAGGGTGTTCCTTATGTTAAAGTATGCCGATA
>NW_019732379.1:1668082-1702452 GCF_002891405.2 Cryptotermes secundus | reverse complement strand
ATAACATATTTTATATATGTGAGTGTATATACGACATTGTAATAGTAGCTTCTGTATGTACTGATAATGGCCTATGACACTGTACTAGTAGTTTCCATATGTATTGATAATGTCCTTCTGAAGATGGTCGCTCTGACCGAAACATGTAAAGGAAGATAAAAATAAAACATTTATCAATCACTCTGGACAGTGTTAATAATCTTTTACACTATTGTTAACACTCAATGAAAATGATTTGTTTTGAAAAAGTTAAATAGTTCCGTCCATGAAAATTATTTATGACATCAAAATTCATTATTGTGTTCATGGCATACAAGAGAATGGTGTGTTCGTCCATGATATGTGTGCCATGTCCATCTTGTAGTGCACTCAATTTCACCTGTTATTTCACAGTGCCATCATCAGGTGCTCCATTTACGTTAATCTATTGCATTGCTTGCCATTATGTCATTGTAAAATGGCAAGCAATGCAATAGATTAACATAAATGGAGCACCTGATGATGGCACTATGTTGCCGAAACATGTTGTAAAATTGGGTGCACTACAAGACGGACACGGCACACATATCATGGATGAAAATCAGTGCAACAGGACGCTAAAATACAACATTATGAATGGTGTGTTGTTAATACTGAGCTTCAGCTGGGGCCAGAGAAAATGAGAGCCTAATGCATAGTGATTTCATTTTGTTGTATAAAAATGAGTCATTGCCTTGAAATGTAAATAGAAATTATATTCTAAATTTGCAGTGTGTTACATATGCAATCCAAATTTGGATCTTGATTTTTTGGCTGTGGCAGGGAGTGACAGGTTTCCACAATGGGTTCATGGGTCATTTCCCCCTCTCCCCATTGTGGTTATATGCTGTTCCACCAGCCCTAATTACTTGCACTATGTTGTATCGATCTATGGCTCTACAGTGCTTTCTTGAACCTGGGCCACATTTAATGTTTCTTGATCCATTTACACAGTAGGTAGGACTCCTTGGACGGGGGATCGCCTAACGCAAAATACTTGACAAAAATTTGCGATATTTACACCAAGTACTGCCAATCTTCACATGTTTGCACATCCAGTGGGTTGAAAATGGTTAGAATGATGCAACATGTGTTACAGTTACGTTCCAGGCTGTGGAGTTAGGGCAAGGGCACACCAAGGAAACTGGCAACTGCAACACAACCAAATTTTCCGAGAATTATTATCAGCCTGAGTTGAACACTTGTTATTGAATGGAGCAGCGCACATTGAGGAAATGGCAATGAAACTTGCGGAAAGACTGAGAAACTCAACTTCCAGGCAATGAAGCATGCCAGTCTCTCTGACAATTGTGTTGCCGTATGGTTTCCTAGTGTCAGCTGTTCTATAACGCACTTCAATAATTTCATTTGTTTCTTTTGATAGCATGAAAGGTTGACGAAGCTGCTAATTTGTTTTTGTGCAGTTAATTGAGTAAGAGCCTGGTATATATGACAAGCAACACCTAAACTATGCTAGGTAGAGTAAAATAGATTTGGCTGTGGAAAGAATTTCTTATGAGACGGAGTCTGGATCCAGGTTGTTCTTTTGAAACAATATAAGTGCCTACGTTTAAATTATAATAGAAGAACGGATGCACCCAATGTTTTCTTTTCCTAATATTGTATTTAAGCATTCTGTTGCATTAATATATCATTTATTACACATATATTTCCATCTTAAATACAGCTTATTATATAGTCACGCTTCTTCCACATTACATGGTTCGGCTATATACGGCCATCGTCAAGTGTCTTCTATCTTGCTAAAATTGTTTCATTGTATTTCAAAATTTTGTATCGTGTGAACGTGATATTTCGCTATTATAATAAATTGACCTTAATTAAAACAAATGAATTAACATTCCAATATATTCCTCATGGTCGTCGTCTTCCACCCTGCCTCAACCAGTCTGAACTAGCACCATATTATGACAGGATCAGTATTATCTTGAACTGCAGAAGGTAAGTGCATAAAATTGAAACATACAACCGTGCATTGCGTTGGACGGATGTACCCACTTGTGGTGATGTGAGCAACTAATCAAACGTAAGTTTCCTCAGTTTGCACCTGCTAATCTGGAAACCAGTTGCCTGCTTGAAATCAGCGATTTTTCTTGGAAATTGCAGTCGTGTTTTGGTTGCCAGTTTCCGTGGTGTGTCCTTGACCTTAGTTGACTTGTTATATTAGGTGTCAGCATGTAGTGCCTTTGGTACATTACTCGGTAGGAAGAACTGCAATGGGGAACCTGTCCACCCAAGAAAGACTTGGTTCATTTGTTTATGATGTGTGCTATGGAAAACAAAACTGGTGATGTGCACATTTTTTAGGTTTGAGACTGCTTATAGCACTTCTCTGCATGAATCTTAATAGTCCTTAGGAACTCTAGGTTGTCCTATAAGGACTGCTGCAGCGAAACAAAAGATGCTAGGTCACAACTTGACTGGCAGTGACAGTGATCTTGGTGTGGGATGTTAATGGGTGACCATTTATAAAACGAGAGGCATTGGCAGGGAGGAACAGAGTTATACCTCATAAAACATATGGTTTGGAATGGGCAGAGGGGGGGGGGGGAACAAGGGTTTTTTCCATTTTAGCAGCATGACAAACGTTTACATTTAAACATTTACTCTTGCCAAGGCAACTTCCACACTTGCCAGGATAGGTCAGTAGATGGCCAGAGTTCAGTTCCCAGTGCAGTGGGTGTTGGGGGCGCTTTGCCCTGCTGTGTGAAATTGACCCCTCAACTCCATGTTGTGCTTTGGTGCATAATTGAGCACAGACACAACTTTACCTGGATGGGGTGTCCATTGGAAAATCTTCAGCCCTGGTTGAAAGGTTGGTTGGTTACGGTAAAGCAATGACGCTCCTCGGAAGATTAAGTTGAAGATGGCTCATGAGCTTCTGTTACATAATTCCTGTGACCAAATTTCCTGAATATAAGGTTTCATAATGAAAGTGTGAGGGCTTCAATCACATTGTCAAGGCAACAGAGGCATTATGTGAAAAGGGAGCCTTTCTGTGGTTCATTAGGAACATGGTACTCATAGTAGTTAAGTGCACTGCATTTATTTGTAACTGAAAAACCTTTTCTTATCGGACCATGTTTCAGAGCAACTTAACTGGCCTCCTCCCACTCTCAGTTACTTGTGCTTGGTACAAGTACAAGGTCATTGTATGGAGTACATGTAACTTGTGGAAGGGGGGGAGTAAGTTTTTGTGCAAAATACAGTAATTCTGATTTTGGCTTGTTTGTTCACAGGTTGGGGAGAACACAAGCACACTTATAGAGGGCTTCATGCTTGAGAGGACTTGAATTTTATTTTCTACAAGATAGTGTGTGTCCAGACCAGTTCTGAAGCCCAACCAGCCTCCTATTCAGTGGGTACCAGGGGCTCTTTCCCTGGGGATAAAGCTGACCACTCACCTCCAACTAGTGTTGAGATCAAGAAGACATGGATCTATACATCCACTCCCACATACACCTTCATGGTGTAGTGCTTAATTAGTTAAGCATAGGGACAACTTTATCTTTACCTTTACGAGATTAGTACACAAAAGGAACTTGAATTCTTCCCAGCATCATGCATCAGCAATACACCCCACTCCTCTCAGTTCATCAACAACTCACAAGTTGAATAGTAACATCACCATCACTCACTTCAATTTGTCTCTTTATTTTCACATTCATCATGCTGTACATTGTATACACAACTGATACATCATGCAAGAACATGGGCTACTAGTAGCACTGAAGTGAAGAAAGGTACAAAGTATGTAGTTTGCAAGAGAAAATAATAAAAGTAGAAGGAAGTGGAGAAAGTGTGTTGTTATTTTGATGGAGGAGTTGATCTGTGGAGTGAATTGGAAGAGCATGAAGAAGAGTGATGCAGTATGTTTGTTCCAGAGGAGTTGTTGGTGAAAGTCCCCCCTGAAAAGCAAAACTAAAAGGCTACTGTTAGTTTTCATCATCCTATACCAAATAAATAAAGCCACTCTTTAGTCAAACAATTCTATCTGTAATAATTCAGAATCTTATTATACCATTAGACCTTTTCAATATAATGTGCAGAGAGGAGGTTTTGCATGTTATTGAGCTCTGTCGTGTCTCAGCTAAGGTTGTTTGTTGTCTGTTTGTTTTGTCTGGTAAAGAAAAGTAAAATATATATATAAACTGCAGATTATGAGTGAATGTTCAAAACGTAACAGACACTTTAGATGTAGGATTACAGGTTCTCACACCAGTGGTTATGAAGAATTCTGTCTTCTGGGATGTAGCACTGTGTAGACTGTTTAAAGTCAGCTGACATTTCAGAGGAACATGTTGGTTCAATATTCAGGGCTGAAGAACAAGCCAAGCAGGAAACTGATGTGAAGCAGGCAGCAAGCAAAGGAACTTTTATATGTTTATCTGTTTAGTACTTGTTGGTACCAGATGAAACAACCCAACAGCAACACTATTCAATAACATGTCAAAGTTCATCTTTACACACCCTATAGAAAAGGTCTAATGATGGTGTAAGACTGATGCCAGAATATGTAACCTTTTGAATTATTACGAACAAAGTTGCTTGACTGAGCTTTTTAACTAACACATATTTATATCTACTAAACCGAATGGAATGCAGTCATTTAAGTTTAAAAGTTAACAAATGGAGCCTACTATAGAATAATACTCTGGTAAGAAACCGTCTGTTGCGTTTTGGAGACAGAGTTGTGTTTGTTATTTAGGTCATCAGTGTCAATGGTGACATTAAAATCAACTGAAATTGATTTGCAAATGGAAACATTGCTAAGACTAAGCTGTGTACATTGGCAGGTACAGTTCAAAGAATTCTGATAGAACAGTTAGAGATCCATCCCAGTTTAGCCTGCTTTCCTTATTTTGAAAAAAATAAAGGGTAGGCTTATGTCTGTGTCTCTCTCTATCCCCCTTCTCATTAACTTCTGAATGCCTGAACACATGTTTATGAAACTTGGTATGTACATCATGGCACGTGAGCTCATCTCGGCAGCATACTTTATAAATCCCACCCATCAGTGTATGTGTGTGTCTGTATGTGTATACTTCTACCATTGCTAGGCAGGGGCTTAGAAAAAACATTACAGTGGCAACGAATACACACAACAATAAAAGAACTGTTGGGTGCATTTTTTGTGAGGTCCGCATATCAAAGGAAAGTATGTGATTTGTTCTTCCCAGTACTTCTTGTTTGTTCTTTGACAGGAGTAGTTGACCTTCTCATATTGAAAATGTTTTCTGCACTTTCTTTGAATAGCTCAGTCAGTATAGTGACAGGCTGGACAGTCGGGATTCAATTCTTGGCAGGGCAAGAGATATTTTCCTACTCCACAATGTTCAGACCAGCTTTGGGGCCCACCCAGTCTCCTATACAATGGGTACCAGGGGTAAAGTGGCAGGGGCATGAAGCTCCATCTAGTGTACAGGACAAGAATTCTGGAGCTGTACCTTCATTCTCCCACATGTCTTCAAGGTGTGCTGAATCAAATAAGCACAGGGAAAACTTTACCTTTTTTTGACAAATTTTCATTGACAAAGGATCTGATACCAAAAGATGTAAGTAGTACACTTTAGTGCAATGTGAAAAGTGGGCTGTGTTATAAATTGTGATTATGATGAAATAATTGGTTTAGAAGGGAAAAGTTAGGTTCTCATCTCAGTTCTTGAAATGTTTTAAATTCTGATTTCAGACTCGTCTCAAAATGACATAGCGATTCTTACAAATGCCTAAGACACATTTCAGTTTGAATGCAGATGCTAAGTTTGTCTCGGATTAGGGAAGCTGTTAGAACCCTAAATAAGTCTGGCATAGGGGAAGAGCAGGTGCTTTCTTTCATTGTACATTTCATCAGTAACAATAGTAGCTTGCTTCCTTTGAAATCCAGAACTGTGATCTTCTACCTCACATCTGTTACACACAAAAAAGATGTTATAATAAAAAAACCAGGAAGTATAAAGAATTTTCTGGTCGCTATGGAAGGAAGCCATCAGACTGGTTATGTCATTAATTGAGAATAATAAATTTTTCCATTTGTGTAGGTTTGTTTGTTGTGTGCCAGCCTTGTCATTCATTAACCCTGTTCAATTTCAGTTTTCTAGACTGGACTGCACTAGACTGAAAGAATTAACTTATTTTATGTAATTTTAGGATTCATTTTTCTCCAGGGAAAATCCTACATAATATTTGGGTGCATCTTCAGACCTGCCTGTAAGCCTTGAAGGGAGTAGGTATTTTACTGGCTTCCTTTATTGACCACAGCCTGTTAGAAGTTTCTGTGGGACAACAATCTATATCTAGAATAATTCACTTATTTTTTCCAATCTCCAGTGTCTGATACAACAGTTCCTGCCATGCCATTATGCTTCCTTTCTGTGTGCTTGATCTGTTAACGTTTTCACCAGGCTGGTCGGTGTATATATATATATATATAATGAACACTGAAAATCTGGTATCTGTTCATCTTCCAGTTCAGTATTTGATATGATTATATAGCAAAAATTAATAATATATCTTAAAGAAATGCAATTACTATTTAAAATCTTATGTTAATTTTCACCAGTTTAGTACCGGTAGGATTAAATGGCAAAAGTAAGAGAAGGAATACACATATAACAACAAAAGTGAATAACAATGTAACGAAAATGAAACAGGCAAAGAAATTACATAAATAGTCCTACCCACATTCAATCCTGATACTGATTCTGCTTCTCAGAGTTTCACACTGAGGTGGATAACCTGAACTTGCAAGTCAGTTATAAAGTAATGCCTCTTCATTCTTATCTACACATAAACAAGACCTATGTGTGTCAGAAAACAATTTCCCACACAATTCTCGACTGAAATTCAATTACTTGAAGATAACAACAGTAAAGAACCAAGGGCATGTCAGTCACAGGAGAAGATTACCTAGGGTATTTTGGTAGGATAAATTGAAGGATCTGCTGGGGATACAAATAGAATGTTAAGACAGATAATGGGAGAATGGAGCCAAGGAGGCGGGATCTGGACAGGATTCTTTTATTATTATTTTTATTGGAGTGAGAGACCATTTGGTACTTTGGCTAGTTGTAGCTTATTGTGCCAATCCTAGATGATGGTGATTGTAGAGCAGTTGGTGGAACAAAGATTGGCAAGGGAAATCGAAGTACTTGGAGAACATCTGTCCTACCGCCACTTGGTGTCCACCACAAATCCCACATAACGAGGCCCGGGAAGTTTGCGCAGGAGCCGTGTATTTTAGAATAAGGGGCTATGAGTTCTGTGAGAACAATGCAATGAGGTCGCGGGTGCCATTTAATGGTAATTTCTTCGGTCACTGAGCAGTTGTTTGGAAGGAGTCAGCACAATGAACTTGGTCCTGACGTATGCCATCAATGTAGAATTCCGTACCTGTAGGAAATAATTAATTTCATGGCCGTAAATGTACAGGTGGGCGGCTAAAAGACGCAGTGGAGATTTCTCTGCGGTCATGGACCATACAACAGGGCGTATAAGTTGAAATTAAAATTTTCGTTAGTATAATCAAGTCTGTTAGCACATTTTTGCCAAGAGAAAAATCAGAGTTTCAGTCGAAGTCGAAACGTTTGCGCCAAGAGAAAAGGAGTGCCACACATTGTACAGCGTATGTATAAATGAACCTCCCCCACCCCCCTCAAAAGTACCAGTGTATATCTAGGTGTTTACTCCTGGCACGTATGTACGATTGAGGGCAAAGAAGGGTATGTTCTCAGAACGCTGCAGCGAGGTCCGAATGCGATTGAGACGCAGTGTGAGCGCTGGAACAAAAGAAATGAAATTTAAAATGTTAAGAGAGTCAGATCGGTTGGCTGTCATCTCATATTGAACGGACGAAGAGCCCCCTTCGTGAGTCATGTACGATATCTGTATATTTTTCGGTAAGAGGATTAGATACAGAAATTATCGAAGTCAGTTCCTTCACAACATTTATTAGAGCATGTCCTTCATTGAAAAGTGAGCCATTAAGCTCTAAGATGAAATGTACCGTCCACAGAGCATTATTTATGTCTGCAAAGTCGCATGCTTGCCTTGGGATTTGCGGCAAATACACACGTTTCGAAAGTGTAGCGCTTAGAAATCAAGGTTCTCCGCAACAAAACCACTATTCCAAGGCGTAGAGCAGTCAGCAGCCAGAAGCCACAGAAGATCGTGAAAATGCAACTGTTCGAAATACAGGATAAGGCGAAGCCCGACAGAACACGAGGCTTAAATTTTGCGGCGGTGAAGCTTACACGGTGTATGATCGTTGAGGTGACTAAATTCCCGGTCTAGTGTGAGCTAATGAAAATAAGGCAGAATCTGTTGTGGACTGACAGGGGGCTTATATACACGTATATTGCCAAGAAAGCCATGTGCAGTATATACGTATAGTTGTAAAAGTCGTGACATGCAGTTTAGAGGAGGAAGGACGATGTATAGAGAGTAATTGCTCGTGACAAGTGCGAAGGGATAGACCCCTCTTGTCATCAGAAAGGATTCCTATTAAAGGCCTACAGAGAAGCTACTTCAAGACTAAGATCTGGTCAAGAGCGTCTGAATGGCCTCTAAATTAAGAGAAACTGACTGGCCAACCGTCAGTCATAAAATTACGTTGAAACGAAGCAAGAAGTAAAGAGGAATTTTGTAAAGGTAAACGAAGCAGTAGGATATGTGGAAGACGAAGGCGAATTGTTGTCATAACTGTGGCGGTCCTTTGGCAAGGCACCGGCGTATTGTTTAGAAGATACCTGGTTCGAAGACATGACCATTTTTGTGAGAAAAAACTTAAGAAATTTGTGCATGTAGGAAACAAGTNTGTATGGTTTAGAAGTTATGTGGTTCAAAGACATGACTATTTTTGTGAAAAAAAAAAGAATGTAAGAAATTTGTGCATGTAGGAAGCAGGTGGTACTACATGAGGAAAGTGATGGTAACAAATTTGTATAGATCTGGTGGTACGTGGGTAAGACATTGGGGAAGTATTGGGAAGGTACGGAGTTCGAGACCACGGTGTCTTTTGTCAATATAAATTGAAAAGTGAATAAATAAATACGATTTTTCTGAAAATATAAACCAAGTCGAATAATATAAGAAAGATCGCAGTCGTCTATTCCGTACATGTCCTGGTGGCCCAGAGGCAAGGCACAGGCGTTGTAAATATAAGGTTCATGGTTCGAATACAGAAGTATTTTTGTAATGAGATTTTTATGGAATTATGTAGCGAAATGTAACATAAGAGGAAGATTAAAGCTCAAAAATTTCCGTGGCACTTGTGGCCTATTGGTAAAATACCGGCGTAGTGAACAAGAGTTGGAAGGTTCGAGACCAAGTATAGTTTTGTGATTTATAAAGTAAGTTAAATGATTTTTCTGGAACTATAACCGAAGATGTAGCTTAAGAGGAAGATAAAAGAAAATAAATTTCAGTGGTGCTGGTGGCTTAGGGGTAAGACATCAGCTTGGTGTTCAGAAGGTCCCTGGTTCAAAACCAGTAGGATTTTTGTGAAAACTAAATTGGGAAGAAGTTAGGAGATAGGGTAAAGGAGGAGGGAGAAATAGAGGGAGGGACCGGGGTGAGGGAAGATTTTTTCTATTTTTTTGCGGCCGCTCATTAAGACACTCAACCTAAGCGGGGCTTATTAAAATCCACGTGGGATCAAGAAGAAAAAAAGTTTGGCCCACCAACCACCCGCCCTTAGGGGGTGACTTTGACTTATTCATTTGAGACCAAATTCTACGAGCGAGAGTTAGCAAGAAAGTATTTAAACCTGTAGCGCATCCTATTGACTGAAACCTCATGGAAAGCCACGAAGTGTAGTTTACTGGCCTGTGCAAACCGCTCCTCTGAAGAATTCCTTTTATAGGGTAGGGCAGAAAGTACTGAGGATGGAAGCGTGGAACCCCACCCTCAGCCACCCTTATAATCACGCAGAAGGTTAATCGCTTGAGACCGTGCTAATTCAGCGAGATTTAAGAAGAAAATATTTTAAACTGCAGCGCCATCTGTTGAACATTACAACATCTGTTCAACAGATGGCGCTGCACTTTTATATCATACTTCCTTAACTCTCGCGGATTCAGTTTGGTCTCAAGAATTTAACTTTCTGCGTGACCCCAACAGCAGTCGTGGGTACGGTCCCACGTTTCGCCATCTGTGGAATAATGTTCAACAGATTGCGCCTTTTATTATTTCATATGAACATTAATACTATGGAAGCGGTCGCATGCTTCGCCATCAGTGGAGTAACGTTCAACAGATGACGCTGCTTTTTTATTTCATATGAATACTATGGAAGCGCGGGACTCCACCCGCACCCGCTCTTGGGTTCACGCAAAAAGTTAATAACGTGAGATCACGCTAAATCAGCGACAGTTAACAAGAAAATATTTAAAACTGTAGCGTCATCTGTTGAACATTACTCCACTGATGGCGAAGCATGCGACCGCTTCCATAGTATTCATATGAAATAAAAAAGCAGCGTCATCTGTTGAACATTACTCCACTGATGGCGAAGCATGCGACCGCTTCCATAGTATTCATATGAAATAAAAAAGCAGCGTCATCTGTTGAACATTACTCCACTGATGGCGAAGCATGCGACCGCTTCCATAGTATTCATATGAAATAAAAAAGCAGCGTCATCTGTTGAACATTACAACATCTGTTCAACAGATGGCGCTGCAGTTTAAAATATTTTCTTCTTAAATCTCGCTGAATTAGCACGGTCTCAAGCGATTAACCTTCTGCGTGATTATAAGGGTGGCTGAGGGTGGGGTTCCACGCTTCCATCCTCAGTACTTTCTGCCCTACCCTATAAAAGGAATTCTTCAGAGGAGCGGTTTGCACAGGCCAGTAAACTACACTTCGTGGCTTTCCATGAGGTTTCAGTCAATAGGATGCGCTACAGGTTTAAATACTTTCTTGCTAACTCTCGCTCGTAGAATTTGGTCTCAAATGAATAAGTCAAAGTCACCCCCCTAAGGGCGGGTGGTTGGTGGGCGGATGGTGGCCCAAACTTTTTTTTCTTTTTGATCCCATGTGGATTTCAATAAGCCCCGCTTAGGTTGAGTGTCTTAATGAGCGGCCGCAAAAAAAATAGAAAAAATCTTCCCTCACCCCGGTCCCTCCCTCTATTTCTCCCTCCTCCTTTACCCTATCTCCTAACTTCTTTCCATTTTAGTTTTCACAAAAATCCTACTGGTTTTGAACCAGGGACCTTCTGAACACCAAGCTGATGTCTTACCCCTAAGCCACCAGCACCACTGAAATTTATTTTCTTTTATCTTCCTCTTAAGCTACATCTTCGGTTATAGTTCCAGAAAAATCATTTAACTTACTTTATAAATCACAAAACTATACTTGGTCTCGAACCTTCCAACTCTTGTTCACTACGCCGGTATTTTACCAATAGGCCACAAGTGCCACGGAAATTTTTGAGCTTTAATCTTCCTCTTATGTTACATTTCGCTACATAATTCCATAAAAATCTCATTACAAAAATACTTCTGTATTCGAACCATGAACCTTATATTTACAACGCCTGTGCCTTGCCTCTGGGCCACCAGGACATGTATGGCATAGACGACTGCGATCTTTCTTATATTATTCGACTTGGTTTATATTTTCAGAAAAATCGTATTTATTTATTCACTTTTCAATTTATATTGACAAAAGACACCGTGGTCTCGAACTCTGTACCTTCCCAATACTTGCTCCCAATGTCTTTCCCACGTACCACCATATCTATACAAATTTGTTAACTTCACCTTCCTCATATAGTACCACTTGCCTCCTACATGCACAAATTTCTTACATTCTTTTTTTTTCCACAAAAATAGTCATGTCATCGAACCACATAACTTCTACACCATACACCTTACCTCTAGACCAGCGGCCACCCTTGATATCACTCAGCTATTTAACCGTTAAACGCCGGATTCTGAAATGGTGGTAAGGTTGAGCTGGCCGGAGTTTATTTAAATGCCCGCTGCTACTCTGCATTTAAATGTCCGTTCCTGTTAGGGCGCTTAAACAATTTTAAGCATCGTGTTTAAAAATGCTATATACAACTCAATTTTTATGACAAATGGATGGAATTAACTTTCTTTGTATCAGCAAAGAACACAGTGTCGCATATTATAACGGAAGATTTGACCATTTTTATACAAAGAGTTATACTTTATTTTCAATTTTTTTTCTTTTAATTTTGATGCGTACTGCAAAAATTGTTTCCCCGTTCTTCACAGACTTGTTCTGCATTATAAATTCATTTCTGTTGGTAACACTTGACAAATTTAGCAGTCCCTAGAGTCACAAAACAGATGGAAGCAATAAAATCATGTGATCTTCTGCTAGCACTGCTTACACTCTTCGGATTTTCGAACTTTTGACTAAAGGACAGAAGAATGAAAGAATAGCTATTCAAGAGGAAGGTAGAGGCGCTAGTGGGGTCCATTCTTAAGTGCTAAGGCCTTTCGTTATAGCTGCAAGAGATTATTGCCCTTTCTAATGTCGTGAACAGACAGTTGCATCGTGGTTGAGATACAGAGTGCGATCCGTTTGCTGTGCGTTTATAGTGAAATCGAATACTGTAGTTTCATTTCAGCCTATATATACATCAAGCAGATAACAAAAGATATGTACATCGAAATTTTACTATATATTTTTAACACATTAATCTGCAATAAAATAACTGGCTCGTGGAGGAGTTTGGGCATAACTCATACGTATATTCTTTTTTGCTGTTGTTCACTTAGGTATCCTTTTAATTCCTCTATTATGGTTTTACTCAAGTATGTCTGGTAATTACTATATTTAAATTAAATATTTAGGTTTGCGCATGCGCTTCCACTCTTTTTTCCCTTGGAACTACGATTTTGATTTTTCTAGATCTTACACATTCGGGAGCCCTCCTTGGGCGGGTGATCAGCCTGTCGCAATACCTCTACCTGTGCACAAACACAAAATAACGCGCACACAAAACTAAACATCCATGTCCTAAGTGGTATTCGAACCCTCGATCCCGGTGTCCAAGCGAGCGAAGAAAGTACATGCCTTACTCTGCTCGGCTACCGTGACCTGCATGCGATTCTACTAGCGCAATCTAAATTCCGGACCTTCCGGACTGTCCAAAACTGGGCACTTCGACCACGATGATCGTACTCATCACTGGCTCGACCGGGGAACTTCGACCGTTAAAGATTAATCACTTGGGATCAACCTAGAACAGCGCGAAATCAAAACACCATCTGAGAAGCAAAAACTAAACACTCGAAAGCCACGGAATATCAACCTAAACTTCATATCACGCAGCTATTTAATTACTTGGGACCAAGATAAATCAACGCGAGTTAACAGAACAAATGAAAGAAAACTTAGCGCCATTTGTGGAATAAAACCTGAACACTCGAGACTAAAACCTCATGGAAAGCCACGACGTGTCAGCCCAACCTTGATATCACGCAGTTATTTAAGCCCTTGGGACCTAGCTAAGTAAGCGCTAGTTAACAAGAAAAAATGAAATAAAAACTTAGCGCCATCTGTGGAGTAAATCCTGAACACTCGAGACTAAAACCTCATGGAAAGCCACGAAGTGCCAGCCCAACCTTGATATCACGCAGAAACACATACACGCATGAGCACAAAGCAGTTCATGTGACGTAACAAACCCGATTTTCAAAACTAGAACAAGAATACATGATTTTGCTAACGCTATACAATATTGTTGCTGGAGAAAACTGCACAATGAGGAGATTCATAACTCTTCTCCAAGTATAATTAGTATGATCAAGTCAAGGAGGATGAGGTGGGCAGGTCATGTATAGTTTTTTTCCTTGGCACTACAGCCCTAGTGGGCCTAGGCCTACCTCCATGAACTCCGTTCACTTCGGTTTTTCTAGATTTTACACATATGGTAGGACTCCTTGGGCGAGTGATCAGCTCGTCGCAAGGCCTCTACCTGTAGACAAACACAGAAAAATGCACACAAACATCCATGCCTTGAGTGGGATTCTAACCCACGATCCCGGCTTCCGAGCGAGCGAAGACAGTGCATGCCTTAGACCGCTCGGCTACCGTGACCGGCAGGTCATGTATTACAGCTATTTTATCACCACGGAAAGCACTATTAGACAGGATGGGTGTGGGCTCAACAGCCAGTCTAGATGATGAGAAATCCTATGTCATGTTCTGTGGGCATATACTGTGACATGTAAACCCACTGATAACAGCTGTTTCTAAGGAACAGCTCTGCGGTCATGCTCTTTCTCCAGCAAAGAGGGAACACTGAATAATGGAAGAGACATTTTCTCTGTGGTCCGGGCCAGGGCTATATAATGAGAGCTAGTAGTTCAGAATAAGTGCTGGGGAGGACTAGCAGCAATTTGGTAATCAGCCTGGACAGAGAGAGGGTTTGTATATAGTGAAAAAGGAATAATTTTCAATGACATGCTATATGTGCATACCAACACTTGACCCAGGCCAAGCACACTCATGAGCGACAAAGTCATCTTCTCATCAGAGAGGATGTTATATAAGGACTATGATAGCAAGGATTCTGTTGAGTCTCATGGGGCTTGACATCAAAACAAAGTGACTGGTGGTAAACCGCCACTCATAAAGTAAATCTTAAAAGCTGATGGTTCAGTCAGTTGAGAACTGCAGCTGTGGGAAGTGAGAAGCTAGTAGCTGAGGCCAGGGATAGTTCGGGAACCCAGAGGAAGTGGAAAATGTCTGCCACTGGAAGTTGTCACCAGGCAACGGCTAGTGAAGACTGAGAAGACTTTATATGTGCTGTAGTTACAGTGATTTTTGGAGTGTGTAACTCAGTGAGACTGTCGTAGTTATTTGTAGTTACATGCATAAGTGTCCAATAAATCCAATTACCAATCCAAACTCTGTCTAGTCACAAACACGTGACAATATCAAATCAAATGCTACCCATCTTAGTTCGACAATGCAGCAGTTTTAACACAGTTTAATAAAATATTTGGAACATATCAAGACACCTGAAGATGGCCGTTTTGGCTGAAACATGTAGTGTCGAGGTGTATAATGTTAAACTAAAAATTGAGTGGTGAATGGAAGAGTGTTGCAATATTGACTGATGGATGATAATGGACGTTAAGTTGAACAATTGCAATGGGATGCTGAAATACTGAATAATAAATATTATGAGATTTAAGATTCCCACAATGCTGAATACCATGGTATCACCATTTAACATGCCTCAATTTAACATTCAACTTCAACAATCCCATGTCAATAACCTCAGTGTTAAATTACCTCTATGTAATATTTACCCCAGTTCAGTGTTCAAACCCACTGCTCCCATAAGAAACTTTAAACGGGGGTTTCATAGTATTAAGATTATAGCCCTCTAGAATATGATGCTGTATAGTTTGGCAAATAAGTTTCAGCACACAGCTGTGATTTTATAGGCAGGTACCTACATAATGAAGTTGTCTGGGGTACAGGTACCTATCGAACCACATGACAGAAGACTGTAATCTTAGGAATAAATATTATTGTATTTAATGTGACTAGTACAGAGAAAAGTTGGGTATTAAATTATTTGAGTGAAAAAGCTAAAAACTATTGTTGTTCTTTTCACTAAACAACTCTTAAAAATATAATCCCATTTAAAAGTTTATTGTAAGGAACAGTAAATCAAAGTGTGACAACACGTAAACAATATTCATACTTACAGAGTGTTGCCAATATGACTGTAGTTAAGATTTAATGTTACTTACAAAATTTTAGTTTCCAATTAGATTGTGATATGGGAGATGATATACCACATTTGCTCATGTAATGAATATATTTTCATAAATTTAAAAGCATAGAATCCTGTCTAGGCCAGGGTCCATGATTAGCCTAGACTGAATCTTGAATTCCAGTTAAAGTTACTGGGATGTATTAGGGCTGCACTGGTGAGCATATAGTTGAAGCCAGTAGTATGGAGTGTGTAGTTCTCACTAGTATTGTGGTATGCTCTAGTTGTAGTTATTGCTGTGGTATCCTGTAATTAATTGTGTGCAATACTGCATTATGTTTGGACATGCTACACGGATGCTAGCAGCCCTTGAGACGAAGTTATATCCTGACATCAGAGAAAGGGGATTTAGTGTAAGTCTGTCTGAGAACCTAAGCTACCAGTGTAAATCAGCAATGCGTAACCATTGACACACAAGTACTGAGATTGCTTCCTTCATTTCATGTTATCCATGATTTTTTTATTGCTAGTGGGGTGGGACTAAGTCCGTTGTACTGCAGCCACTTCTGGCCTATTTTACCAGCCCCAGATACGTGAGGGTGATTATGGAGCAATTGGTGGAATGAAGACTGGCAGGGGAAACTGAAGTACTCGGAGAAAACCTGCCACAGCGCCACTTTGTCCACCACAAATACAACTTGACCAGACCCGGGATCAAACCCAGGCTGTCGCAGTGGGAAGCCAGTGACTAACCACTTGAGCTATGGCGTGACCCCATCATCCATGTTAAATGATGCTGATCATGACCAAATACATGACGAGAACACCTGATCACCTGCTGTTCTCCAGGTTCATGAGAATGGAAGCAGATGTTTTATGTGAAGCACTGGAAATTGATTGCACACTGACATGGGGGTTTGTCCAAGGAGGTTTTTTGTAGGAACTGAGATGGGTTGCAGGTGGGTTGGAAGTTGAACCCATAAATCCGTGGTTTTGTTGTCTTCTACTCCATGCAGTCTTTCTGAACCAGTGTGGCAAGACATTGAATTTTTTGTTTTTATGGATTTAATGAAGTGTAACAGCAATTCAGTCTAGTACCTCATAGATGTATGGTGCTGTATGTTAAAATGTTTCTGTCCGGATATGCCTATGCATATCTTGGTGCCCAAATTGTAATGACACTGACATGAAAGGTAAGTGAAATATATGTAATTCATATTTGGAGGTCAATGTTTGCTGTAAGGAACCATGTACTATTATGAACCGTTTGGATTGAAATAAAGGCTTAAATCCCATGTTGGACTCTCCCTCATCCCAGTTTTCACCCTGTGTATTTTGTAAAGTTTCAGGACTTCTGTTGATTATCTGTGCATGAAGTTTGTTCCTTGTGTTTTTGTCAATAATGTGTAATGTACTGTTTTATAGGATCTTGTTTGTTTTCAGATTCCTCTTAAGTTGAATTCTATCCTCTTATTAATTTTCAATTTGGTTCTATTTACTTCCCCCCAGGCTTTGCTTACAATTTCACCATCTCTTCATATTTGTGTGCACTTTGGGTTTCCAGCATTTAAATTTGTAATGGGCTGTCAGCTGTAGCAGCATAGCAATGTCAGGCAATGAGTGGAGTGAATATACTGAGATTATACTTCGAGGAGACTTCGTCTGAAGCTGCAGGTATCAGAATAGAATTATCAATTTTGGTTTTGATCAGGATAAGGATATATTTTAATGTAGTGGATTTGCAATAGAAACTTTTTGGATATTCAGATTGGGCCATAGCGTATGAACACAAAACATTTGTGAAGTGTGTTTTTGCTCTGTTCAGTACATTCCATGAGAAGTATGAAATTCCCAAGTTACTTGAAAATGAGATGGGGTGAAAACATGGGGGATGGGGAATTGCAAATTAAATGCCAGTGATATTGTCGGTGGATGCACTTTGCCATAGGGAATATTAAATAGCTGAGTGATATCAAGGGTGGCAGGTGGTCTAGAGGTAAGGTGTATGGTTTAGAAGTTATGTGGTTCAAAGACATGACTATTTTTGTGAAAAAAAAAAGAATGTAAGAAATTTGTGCATGTAGGAAGCAGGTGGTACTACATGAGGAAAGTGATGTTAACAAATTTGTATAGATCTGGTGGTACGTGGGAAAGACATTGGGAGCAAGTATTGGGAAGGTACGGAGTTCGAGACCACGGTGTCTTTTGTCAATAGAAATTGAAAAGTGAATAAATAAATACGATTTTTCTGAAAATATAAACCAAGTCGAATAATATAAGAAAGATCGCAGTCGTCTATGCCGTACATGTCCTGGTGGCCCAGAGGCAAGGCACAGGCGTTGTAAATATAAGGTTCATGGTTCGAATACAGAAGTATTTTTGTAATGAGATTTTTATGGAATTATGTAGCGAAATGTAACATAAGAGGAAGATTAAAGCTCAAAAATTTCCGTGGCACTTGTGGCCTATTGGTAAAATACCGGCGTAGTGAACAAGAGTTGGAAGGTTCGAGACCAAGTATTGTTTTGTGATTTATAAAGTAAGTTAAATGATTTTTCTGGAACTATAACCGAAGATGTAGCTTAAGAGGAAGATAAAAGAAAATAAATTTCAGTGGTGCTGGTGGCTTAGGGGTAAGACATCAGCTTGGTGTTCAGAAGGTCCCTGGTTCAAAACCAGTAGGATTTTTGTGAAAACTAAATTGGGAAGAAGTTAGGAGATAGGGTAAAGGAGGAGGGAGAAATAGAGGGAGGGACCGGGGTGAGGGAAGATTTTTCTATTTTTTTGCGGCCGCTCATTAAGACACTCAACCTAAGCGGGGCTTATTAAAATCCACGTGGGATCAAGAAGAAAAAAAGTTTGGCCCACCAACCACCCGCCCTTAGGGGGTGACTTTGACTTATTCATTTGAGACCAAATTCTACGAGCGAGAGTTAGCAAGAAAGTATTTAAACCTGTAGCGCATCCTATTGACTGAAACCTCATGGAAAGCCACGAAGTGTAGTTTACTGGCCTGTGCAAACCGCTCCTCTGAAGAATTCCTTTTATAGGGTAGGGCAGAAAGTACTGAGGATGGAAGCGTGGGACCCCACCCTCACCCACCCTTATAATCACGCAGAAGGTTAATCGCTTGAGACCATGCTAATTCAGCGAGATTTAAGAAGAAAATATTTTAAACTGCAGCGCCATCTGTTGAACATTACAACATCTGTTCAACAGATGGCGCTGCACTTTTATATCATACTTCCTTAACTCTCGCGGATTCAGTTTGGTCTCAAGAATTTAACTTTCTGCGTGACCCCAACAGCAGTCGTGGGTACGGTCCCACGTTTCGCCATCTGTGGAATAATGTTCAACAGATTGCGCCTTTTATTATTTCATATGAACATTAATACTATGGAAGCGGTCGCATGCTTCGCCATCAGTGGAGTAACGTTCAACAGATGACGCTGCTTTTTTATTTCATATGAATACTATGGAAGCGCGGGACTCCACCCGCACCCGCTCTTGGGTTCACGCAAAAAGTTAATAACGTGAGATCACGCTAAATCAGCGACAGTTAACAAGAAAATATTTAAAACTGTAGCGTCATCTGTTGAACATTACTCCACTGATGGCGAAGCATGCGACCGCTTCCATAGTATTAATGTTCATATGAAATAATAAAAGGCGCAATCTGTTGAACATTATTCCACAGATGGCGAAACGTGGGACCGTACCCACAACTGCTGTTGGGGTCACGCAGAAAGTTAAATTCTTGAGACCAAACTGAATCCGCGAGAGTTAAGGAAGTATGATATAAAAGTGCAGCGCCATCTGTTGAACAGATGTTGTAATGTTCAACAGATGGCGCTGCAGTTTAAAATATTTTCTTCTTAAATCTCGCTGAATTAGCACGGTCTCAAGCGATTAACCTTCTGCGTGATTATAAGGGTGGCTGAGGGTGGGGTTCCACGCTTCCATCCTCAGTACTTTCTGCCCTACCCTATAAAAGGAATTCTTCAGAGGAGCGGTTTGCACAGGCCAGTAAACTACACTTCGTGGCTTTCCATGAGGTTTCAGTCAATAGGATGCGCTACAGGTTTAAATACTTTCTTGCTAACTCTCGCTCGTAGAATTTGGTCTCAAATGAATAAGTCAAAGTCACCCCCCTAAGGGCGGGTGGTTGGTGGGCGGATGGTGGCCCAAACTTTTTTTTCTTTTTGATCCCATGTGGATTTCAATAAGCCCCGCTTAGGTTGAGTGTCTTAATGAGCGGCCGCAAAAAAATAGAAAAATCTTCCCTCACCCCGGTCCCTCCCTCTATTTCTCCCTCCTCCTTTACCCTATCTCCTAACTTCTTCCCAATTTAGTTTTCACAAAAATCCTACTGGTTTTGAACCAGGGACCTTCTGAACACCAAGCTGATGTCTTACCCCTAAGCCACCAGCACCACTGAAATTTATTTTCTTTTATCTTCCTCTTAAGCTACATCTTCGGTTATAGTTCCAGAAAAATCATTTAACTTACTTTATAAATCACAAAACAATACTTGGTCTCGAACCTTCCAACTCTTGTTCACTACGCCGGTAGTTTACCAATAGGCCACAAGTGCCACGGAAATTTTTGAGCTTTAATCTTCCTCTTATGTTACATTTCGCTATATAAATCCATAAAAATCTCATTACAAAAATACTTCTGTATTCGAACCAGGAACCTTAGCTTTACAACGCCTGTGTCTTACCTTTGCGCCACCAGGACATGTATAGAATAGACGACTGCGATCTTTCTTATATTATTCGACTTGGTTTATATTTTCAGGAAACTCGTATTTATTTATTCACTTTTCAATTTATATTGACAAAAGACACCTTGGTCTAGCGTGTCCCCTTACTGCCAACAAGACAAATAAAACTGGAAATGATTGATTTCAGTTTCACGTTGGCCTCTTAACAGGGGCTGCACTGTCCCTCTAACAGGCCGCGGAGGCCCATAGTTGTGGAGTGTTGCAGCTTCCACATTTTCTAGACAATCGGTTTATAGATGGCGGTAAGGTGGTCAGCCTTACGTGCCGGCCGTCCTTTACCCCCCAGAAAGATTCCTTGTACTCATTGATGTTAGAAGCTGATTTGACATCGGGGCTATAGTGCGGCTGGAAGGATTAGGTTAACTGAAATATCCAGTGATCTCATCGGGAATGGAACCCTTGACCTTCCAGCTTGTACATACTGCCTCAACGAACTACGCCACTGCGTGCCCGATTACTGTTAAAATGAAAATAATAAATATAAGTTTTGAGGTTTTCACGGCGGTGGTTATGAAGAATGCCGTCTTCTGGGGTGTGGCACCGTGTAGCTCTTGTGTGAACCGAAGTTTCGGAGGAAAATATCGCCTCCATCTTCACGGTAGAAAAATCCGAGAGAGAGGAACCAGCGTGAACAGGTTGCTGCAGACTGCATTATAAGATTTCTCTTTTTCGGAACATCGGTTCACACAAGATCTACACGGTGCCATATCCCAGAAGACGGTATTCTTCTGCATTCATAATTATTCCTGTGTCTTGCTCTAGGTTACGAATATTCAGTACGTACGTATTTCTGCCACAAAAGTTCAGTGTAGATTTGTGAGATGTATGAGAAAAGAAGCAATCTATTTGTACCTGCAGTAAGTATACATCAACACAATATAGGAATACGAATTCGCAAAAACCATATTTGGGAAGTATACAATGTGTCCAGGTTCTGTTAGGACTGTGTTAATTAAAAATACAATACGTGAATTATTTTCAAAATTTCACTCTTTTTAATTAAAATAATCTCCTTTTGAATCAACAGATAGCTGGAATTGATGGAAAAGTTCTCGAAAACAGTCACCGTACTCCTTTTGTGGAATCGCATTTAAAACTGCGGTAGATTCCATTTGGATATCCTGGATGGTGTCGTGACGGTCTCCTTTCATCGCCAACTTAACTTTGGGAACAACCAGATATCTGCTCAAGCCAAATCTGTCGAATACAGAGGATGATCAAGGACTGTGATCCCTTCTCTGCCCAAGAAATCGCGCGCGATAATCTATTTGTGGGGTGGGGCATTGTCGTGGGGGCGCGACCAGGAACCTTGCTCTCGATATTCAGGTCGAATTCAAAGAATTCTCGCTCACAAACGATTGAGGACTCCGAGATTATAATCAGAATTCACTGTTTGACCTTTGGCAGAAATTCCTTGTGAATGATTCCTTCTGAGTCGAAGAAAACGGTTAGCAGTGTCTTTTCTCGACTCTTTTGCATGCGCACTTTCTTTGGTATCGGCTTCTTTGGGCTCAATCACGCTGCACTCTGTCGCTTTCCAGCCGCACTGTGGCCCTAGGGTTGACTCAGCCTCTAACATGAGTACCAGGAATCTTCCTGGGGGCCAAAGGGCAGCCGGCGCGTAAAGCTGACAACCTTACCGCCATCTACGAACAGACTGTCTAGAGATAATGTGGGAGCCTTGACGTTCCACAACATTATAGGCCTTCACGGCCTGTTACAAGGATAGTTTTAATATATAAGTGGGTCTATCTAGATAGACTATTCCCGTAGGAATGGAAATGTCAATAGCATGCTCCTATTTCTATAAGTTTTCTGTTTCTAGTATCAATATTGATATCTGAACAGTCAATACTATCGTAATGTAGCAGAGCCAAACTAGGCTCTGACCTTGATATAGTTGTGTTGTAACGGTTTTCATAAAGAAATTGTATATTAGAACACAACAGGATGCATGAAATGAAAATTATAAATGCTAGTCAAGCAAGTGGCATATACAAATACATGAACACTAAACTAAAGCTATTAAACTGCAATGCTAATTTATATTTTAATACGATATATTTGGGTGAGAACTTATTTTTACGCCAAGTATTTTAATATAATTAATATTATTGTATCCAATTTTCAGTGGCGGCTCGTAGCTAAAATTAGTGTGGGTGCTACTCCAGATAATTTGTAGCCTTTGTTTTAAAATTGTACAAAAGGAAACAAACATGTATAAAAAGAAAATTTATTCAGAAACTTGATAAAATCCTAAAAGAACAAAATCAAACATTTTCTACTCGCTTTAACCTAAATTATTACAGTTCAAGCTTAATCTATTCATTTAAAAATGAAATCCATTCTTTTTAACCTTTATATTATGCTCATTGATTGAAAGTCTGTATGCTTCACTAAATTTCTCCTTAATACTTACGGTTCCTAAAAGTGACAGTGAAACTACATTATCAACGTGCTTCTTTGACCTCTCATGCTTTTTAGTTTTTTCTTTCATTTTGTTTATATTTCTAAAACCATCTTTTGTCCACTTTACATCACCCCCAAACAGCAAACACGGGAAGTAAAACAGTACATTTTTCACTTCACAGCCGCAAAGCCAACTTTCTGTTTGTACCATTCAGAAATAAAGCTACCAATATATTTCTTGTTCTTGCTTATGCCTGGCTGAGATATTAGAATATCAGGTGTTAAACGACCTCTTTTCTTAACTGCAACTTTCTCACGGAGAGACAGTTGTGAAAACTTAACCTGTTGAAGTTCACTTAGTCACAGAACGTATTTCTCGGGGATGCAAGGCCATGGTTGACGTTTTCTGTTAAATAAAAGAACCGAAAAAAATGAATCGAATAGAACAGCTGGAAGCAGGATAATAATCTAATTCTACAATTAACTCATATTTTTTAAGCACAACACACGCGGAGTGAAAAGAAACTTACCTTCCACCAGCACGCCAGGGTCGGCACCGTTCGGCACTGTCGTTCCTGCAGTGCTCCCTCCCCCTTGCAGCCTCGCGTGTAGCTTCCTATGTGCGCATGCGCACAGTCAACGAACACCTCGCCGCTGGGACTGTGAAACTCACAATTCCATATAAAGATTTGGCTACTGGCATTAAGCTTAAGGATTGTATATTGTATTGTACAAGTATAAAAAAAGAATTAAAGAAAAAAGGACTCATTATATAAAAGTTATCGATATCAAGTGGAAATTGGGGGTGCTGCAGTTCCGCAGTGCCTATACACGGGCCGCCCCTGCCAATTTTACTAGTACTGCAGTTCAGTGGTGTATATGGTAGCCATGTATTTACCTGATGATGGCTTTTAATAGCCGAAACATGTAACAGAGCCGAACTTGGCACTGACCTTAATATAATTGTGTTGTGACGGTTTTAATAAAGAGACTGAATACTATCGTATTTTGTAGCCTGTACTATGAGCATAAAAGGTTCCCCTGATATCTTGTTCACAGACTACATGGTTAGAGTCTGGTGGATTTATAATAATATGGGCTACATTGTGATGTCATGTATTGGTATCACATCCCATGGGCCACGAACAGCCCTGTAATGGCGCAAGGGTTATGTACAAGTAGATATAGTTTTTTGGGGTTAATTCGGAATAATAGTAGCTAGACTGTAAGATTAAGAAACAGAAATGATGAAACGTACCAGGAAGCTTGGGTTTGCGAAGAAGTGTAACAGGCAATACCTTAGTAATCAGAATGTTAGGGCGACAGCGTAATAACGCTGACATTGAGGAAAAAGCTATATGAAGTAGGTCATAAACACTATGGCAGGAGGAAAACGCTGAGTCGGAGAAGGCGGTAGACCCGAAAGAGTCAACCCCTTCTCGATAGACAGCCAATGAGTGGGCCACGCCGACCCGAATTTACGTCAGAATGGGCGGGCTAACACACGCCGGAACATAACGAATCAGCAAAAAAAGGGTACATAAACCCTAGAGGAATCAATCAAAAATCCTTTTGACTTTTTAATATTATATTTAATTATATTAATTATTATAATATAATAATTATTATTATAATATTAATTATATTAGAGTTCAGCCGGAGGCTATCGCCGAGAGAGCGATGGCAATGAGTGGGCGTTGGTTGGTGATGGCGAGCGTCTGTTTCCTCAGCTCAAGTAAGTGAAACAACTTCATATAGCCATGAACAATAAGTGTGATAATTTTAAAGTGTAAACCCCAGAGAAAGATAGTGCTAACTAGATGGACTATGTTCATTAAGAGATACAGAGGCGTAGAATACCCGACAGCAGGGGGACAGGAGATAGGACCAATGAGGTGCTGCAGGGTCATCATCAAATGTAATACGAGCCGACGAACGTCGGCAAAGTGTGTATATAGTATGTATATAGCAACATAGGGAAATAGAATAGGATAGGCATGAGCTGTGATATTAATTCAACCTAGCATTTCCTTAAGTGTTACCCTCTTCCCTGACGACTCCAGGACCTCCCAAAGCTTCGGCGAATTGCGAGTTAAGCCAGGACCAGTGACGTAAGCAATGATAAGTTTACTAGAGTTTTCTTGATATAGCAAGATGGTGGCAGCATACTAAACCGGGTGACAGAGCGGGAGACCTCCACGCCCCCTGCCACCATGGCGTAACAGTAGAGACAGCGGTGAGATAACCAATCCACCCCTGTCGTAAGGCCGTAAGGGCGTAACAGTGGTGGCATCGGTGGGAATACCTCCACGCCCCCTGCCACCACGGCGTAACAGTAGAGACAGCGGTGAGATAACCAATCCACCCCTGTCGTAAGGCCGTAAGGGCGTAACAGTGGTGGCATCGGTGGGAATACCTCCACGCCCCCTGCCACCACGGCGGCATAACAGTGGTGGCAGCGGTGGGATACCTCCACGCCCCCTGCCACCACGGCATAACAAGCCCAGTCGCCAAAACGCTTGCAGGCAGGGAATAACAACGTTCTGGCATAAATTAAGAGCCCTCTGAAGTTGATCTGCAATCACCTGATCAACATTGGTTCTCTGCTCAGCTGTTTGCACAATATCATTTTGCGGTTGTGTTGTTCAGTTCTGTGACAGCATCCACGATGGTAGAACTGCATATGAAGTACATGTGTCAATGTACAGCAATTCTTATTACAGACAGAACAAATGATAAAAATATTTATGTTATAATTTCAAACGCTTATATTCCTAATATTATTGATTACCTTCATGGTTGAACAGTTCTGGAATTCAATTATTGTCTCCGTTTCACTTAAGAATTTTATTTTCGTATATGACACGGAGCTTCCGAAATTCAGTAAAATTTGGTCGAAATTGAGGAACCTCTAGATTTCAAGCCTTTTTCGTTTCTTTCATTGATTATATAAGGGTAATTTAATATCTATATTTTATAATTTTCTAATGCATTAGAAATTTTGTTACAAATTTTAATTTTAAAAAGTGATTTGAATATACCACATAAAGAGTATGGAGTCTGAGTCGGTCTCTCTAAATTTCTTGTTTTTTTCACACATTTATTACACATAATCTGCAGAGCCTGCTATAAATATATATGTTCAGTATGGACTGGCTCGTGAATGAGTTATGCCCAGTGGCGTAACTCATATACTCGATTTCTTTCATGTAGGTATCATTTTAATACGAGTACTTGTATTGGGTTTTTACTCAGGTCTGTCTGGTAGAGTTTGGACGGTGTACCTTCCAGTCTGTGTAGTTTCGCTATTGTCTAGTAGGTTCACTGCTAGTGCATTTCTGTGGTTTTCTGATTACTTGATTGGTTTGATTTAAATTTGATGCGGAAAGTTTACATAATTTACAGATCTAATTTAATCTTAGTTGCGATTGTACGAGTATTTTACGTTAGAGCGTGCAGAGTTCTTCACTGTAGACAGATAGGAAGATAGCCTAAACCTATTTCGAATATGTTATAGGACTAAATACGACATATGCACTAGAAGTTCTTTTACGAACATAAACTGGCTCCGATTTCCCATCAGGCCTTTAGTAGGATTCACTTACGGACCAAACTTGCGTGTGCAGTTGTGAGAAATATTTCACTGGCATAGCGAAATGCATGGTACATGTCTTTAATTCATCAATTCTGAAAAATGTGAAATACGTTATAAATGGCCATCAAGATGAAAAGTGAACATTTTTAAAAGGACACATAGAATCATTGAAATTTTCACTCAAAAATTTCAACTCGTTAATCATTACCATTTCGTTGCTCTTCGAGATCACTCGTCATAATTTCATGGAGCTGAGCCCTTCTTGAGAAGCAGCAAATTGTGCAGCTACTCAAGAACTTCCCAGCATTTTATGGAACCTGAAGGCCCACTACCGTGCTCATAACAGCCCTCACTGGTCCCTATCCTGAGCCAGATCAATCCAATCCACACCATCCCATCCTAATATCGTTCACTCATCTACGTCTCGATCTTCCTAGTGGGGGTATACATATTATATAAACTATTTTCGTGATTTATTAAAACACCTGAAGATGGCCTTCTAAGGCCGAAAAATGTTGTGTTAAACATAAGTGGAAAAAAAGGAGCAACTGTTGCATTATTGATGGATTATGTTATACACAGACTTTTTAATTTCCGAGCAATTTGCTGCCTCTGGCTTCAGGAATGTTCACGCTTATATACAGCTAAATTCATTCATTCATCAGTAATCTGTCAGATGACAGGTCCACAGCCTCTTCCAAAACAGTTTCTCCACTTAATGCGATCTTCTGTTTTTGGAAAGAGACTATCCAGGAATAGTGATAATGTGGTAGTTTTTCCATTTGCTTTCCACATCGCAGTACAACAGCCGTTCAAACCACTCTGGTCACGCCTGTTGCTATACGAACTTGAACCATCTCGAGCATCATTTTCTCTGTGCTTCAAGTCGCCGCTGATGACGCTGCTTCCGGCATCAGTTTTCGGTGTCTCTCTTCGTCTGATGCCTACCCTTTGACCTGTCCAGCAAGGGAGGCCCTGCCAGTAGCTACGCTACCGCTGGTATAGCTCTCAGGGTCCTTGGCATACTCAAACATCCTCACCACGATAAGGTGGAGACACCAACGAGGGGATACAGCTAAATATTACTCAATTTATTATTTTCGCCAAATTAATGTTCATTTTCAGTGCTCCCCCCTCACTCATCTCAGCGTCATAGTCTTTATAGTTTAAGTGTTCAAATTTACTGCCCCTCTGTTATGCCCTTAAGGCCAGAATGGGAGAATTTTAGAATTAATTAAGAACAAATTTTGATTTAGAAGTGCCTGGAAGAGATTGTAGGAGGAGGAAATACTGTTCAGCTGGATATGCAGCCACACAGTGTAACCAGGAACTACAAGTAGGGCTGTAGAGAATGCTGACTCAGCCATGACTGTACGATAAATCCCTCGGGATGGGTAGACACTGAGGATTAGTGACAATTTGAGAGCAGCAGACACATTCCTCTGACAGTTAATACGTCACCAGGAGACCAGCCCAGCCAATAACCATGGACTTCAAGAACTTCTGTTCTGCAGCATCACTCTCATTACCATTCAAAGTAAGAGGAACCATGAACTGTAGCTTAGGAGGTACATTGCAGTGTTATCCTACTGATCCTCTGGGCCTAGAGTAACATAGTGACCAACTGGTAACCATGTCCATGTGATAGAATGACAGTGGAGTAGAAACAAGTGACCAGTACTTAGCAGAAGCAGCAATAGGATATGTATAATCAAATGTTAATGTTCTGTGCCAAAGGAATAGCAATTTAAGTGGATGGTGGACAGCAGGTACTGGGAGACAAACTCAGGCTCCCTAAAGCCGGGTCCAGACTTGTTGCGTATCCACGTATCATATCAGTGTGGACGGTACCCCGTATCATCCTTCCGTTGCAAAATGTTGATAGGTGATACGCAACGGGCTGTTCGCTCGCTTGGCGGTCTTTTCCCGTCGCATCAAAGGGACGATACGCGTTGCAGTGGTGCCAGTCTGGACGTTCAGGCGGTTGCATGGCACTTTGCTTATCAGCTCCGCACAAGACAGTTGGAGTGTAGTCATCACCAGTGTGCGTTCTTGTATTTCTTAATCTCTGTTTATACTCTGAATGGAGTGGAGTAAGGAGAGCATTATATTGTCACGTGTTGGGTGTATAACGCGACAAATAATTTCACGCCTTATTGGATACAGCGAATTTTATTTCACATTCGCTCTTACAGTCACACAATTTACAATC
This sequence comes from Cryptotermes secundus, assembly GCF_002891405.2. Lineage (NCBI taxonomy): Eukaryota > Metazoa > Arthropoda > Insecta > Blattodea > Kalotermitidae > Cryptotermes > Cryptotermes secundus. Next base: position 1,673,702 of record NW_019732379.1, on the reverse strand, counting down.
TGACAATTACTGCCATCGGCAGTATCACAAATACTACACTGCCTGGCTGACTCGTAACTCGAGAACTGTAACTAACTGTGAATAGTCTTCGCTGCTCCTTATTTAGCCTCGTTCCGGACAACATAGAAAACAGCCACGTAATAGGCACCACTGTTGTCTGGCGCCGTGTTTGCCTGTTACGCAATGAGCACCGCTGTTATTACCGTCGTCTCTTGCAACCACTGTTTACCCGCTTTGCCTAGCAACCGCTGTTTACTCGCGTTGCGAAGCGACCAGTGTGCTGGGACTCGGCTCACTTCGGCTCCGCTCGGCACGTCACGGCTGGCGGGGAGGGAGGGGCGTCATCCATAGCGCAACACGTCACACTGCTGAATTGATGAATATAAGAAAAGGGACGTGATTTGGAATCCCTAAAACACAGAACATTACAATGAAACAAAAAAGCAGGGCGCATAGGAGGAGATAGGAAAGGAACTGAACAGACTGACTGAAAATTTAAGTCCTCCAAAAGATGGGACCCATTGTATACTTCCCTACTGGCATACGAGTAGATCGGTGATATCCACAAACGTGATTTCTTTCTTCTTTCCTTTATAGCATAGTGAAGATAGATGTACGCGATCGCTGCTACCGTCAGGTTAGGTGTAGTCACTGCTGATTGAAATCTGGCTCGAAACTGAGATTCAGCTTGTCATTTCTTCGTTGCCTTCTTGGGAGGAGAAATTTTGTCGCGTTGCATCGGTTGATACGCAACGGAGATACGATACGGGGATACGCAACAAGTCTGGACCCGGCCTAAGGTGTAGGCTGTGACGGACATAATGTATTCTTTCTTTCATTCATTCTTTATGATCAACTGCACGGGTAGCGGGGCGTGGGGTGCACAGGAACGCCCGGTAATGGGGCCTCGGTGGGCCCCCTATTGCCTTCAGGCAGCACAAATTTAACAATAGGGCTCAGAGTTGGGATAGCGGAACTGGTATAGCGATGGCTGCATGGATTTCATATGCCGCAGGGGCAAGAGATCTTTACTACGCAGTCTTCAGACCAGTTTTGGGGTCCACCACCCTCATATCCAATAGTTACAGGGGGTAGAGCTGCCAGGATGTGAAGCTGACCACTCATCAAAAATCCACTGCCGGTGTCAGTGGAGGAGATACAGGTACACTCTCCCATAAGTATTCAAAGCATAATGCATAATTTGTTAGGCACAGGCGCAAATTTACCTTTTTTACGTGTACATTACCTACAAAGAACTTTGTGGCCTATAGTCCGCAAGCGAACTATACCAATTATGAAGCGACCGCCGCTTGTCGGCGAAGTTAGTGCCAACTTTTGGGGACAGAGGGCGTCGCGTGGTCTGCGCAACGGATTCCCACAGCCGTTAATATTGTTTTTCTAGACCGGAGCCGCTATTTCCTTGAAATAGCTCCCCATTTATCCTCACGAGGCTGAGTGGACCCCATTCCAGACCCACTACTTCTCTGAAAATCTGGTAGCGCCGGGAATCGAACCCGGTACCTCTGACTCTGTAGCCAAGAACTCTGACCACTAGACCACACAGGCAATGCACTATACGTTTACCAACTTATCTTAATCTGTCATGAAGTTGTAAGTGAACAAATAAAGTGACAAGAAGGTAAGTTCAGGGTTGTAACAAACACTTATACTGATTTGAAATGCAGGAAATTTAAGTGCAACTTCGCAGCTCCTTCTCGACCCATTGACGTTACACTTTATGACAATGTGACTGACAGAGACGCTCTTGAGATGTGTTCTGGGTAGACATACCGACTGAGGCAACCTGACTCTCTAATTATAACAATGATAATAATATGAGGCACCAAGGACAGCAATGATGATGATGACGACAATGACAACGATGATGTTACAGTGTGATTTGAATACTTAGCTATGGAAGCGATGAAGTAACTAACTCTGTGGAGCCGGCTCATTCTTTACAAGCCAGCAGTTGCTCAGCCACCAAATTCCCAGAATTTTATCAAATTCATGGCATATACCTTTATACTGAGACATTCAGAATCAAAAGCCTTTCACATACAAATGGGTTGTTAAAACATCCAGGTGATATTGCAGGGTTATATTTTGAAAATGGATACCAATCCTGTGTATAGAGCCAGGATAGCGTAGTCGGTGTAGCAACTGGCTAAGGGCTGGACAACCAAGGAATCGGAGTTTGAGTCCCGATGGGGGCAAGAATTTTAACTCCTCTGTCATGCAGACCGGCTCTGGGGTCCACCTAGCCTCCTATCCAATGGGTACTGGGGGCTCTTTCCCTGGGGGTAAAACGTCCAGGGCGTGAAGCTGACCACTCACCTCTTTAACTAGTGGCGAGGTCAAGAAAACGTAAATCTATATACAACTATTCTCCCATATGTCTTCATTGCGTAGTGCTTAAGTACTTCAACACAATGACAAAGTTATCTTTTTATACACAATTCTGTGTTTACCTTAACGATCTGGCTTCACTATAGCGCGGGATGTTGCAGAAGTGGGCTTGTCATGTAAATGGAAAACAACTGAGTCACCATCACTGCACATGTGACATGTTTCATGCAAGAATTAATTTAATATTGATGGACTTGTTGTAGAATGTAATGGAAGGATTTGGCAATGAATGAAGATCCTTCATGTTCTAAAAGAGAGAAATTCTTGAACAACTGAATACTCAATATCCATGGCGAAGAACTAGTAATATACTTATCAAGAAACAAAGTTAGAATTTATCCTGTTTGGCCAAAGAATGATACATTCCCCTTAATTTAAAATTATTAACTGTATGGTCTGAAAATAAAACTGACTTCAAACGAAGCATATGATTTCATGTTTCATACCGTTACAGTATTCTTTGTTTCAGAACATTTTTGACATCCTCTGTAACATTTCCCACCTGTACACAGATGAAAATAACAATTGACATTCTTTATATGTGCCACAGAATGTAGTGTAATAAGCACCGAATGATAATCGCACACCTCTGGTGCGTTCAGAAGGTTCAGAACTACCTGTTGGTTTCTTCGCGTCCATCTAGCTGTGTGCAAATATCAGCGCGCATATTGCCTTGCCTATGTTAATCAGACTGGGTTTCACAGGCCAATACAAAATGACATCAAGATTCTGTTTTATTCTGGTGCAGTTTCTTCATTTTTAAGGGGTCCTGGTACTTACTGCATGAATTAGCATTTACGTGTAACTGCGGTTCTTTGACAGATTTTGATGGTATTCGATCCATGTTTTTCTATTAAATGAGTGTGACTGCATACGGTTCCGTCCACTTAAGTTGATTTTAAGTCCCTCATTACTAAAAGACTTGAATATATTTTGCAATGTGTACATCAAGAATTCAAATGAGAAAATGATTTGCTGCATAAAGGTCACAAGGATCAATAAACTATACACGCAATATATTATATAACATTTGCAAATCACACGGTCATTTCGAGAAAATTACTAGCATTAAAACGCTATACAGTATTTAACTGAGTACTATCAAAATTCTTGTCCCAAGTCTTGTTATTGCCCTGAGTATGATAATCTGTTAAATTTACAACCATGGACGCCAGCAGCAGGGAAGAAAATTTAAGCATTTTTTGCAGCCCCCCCCGTGACTTTTTAAAAAATCAAGACTGAGGAAAGAAAGGAAAGTGCCAATGCACCAGCATCTTTAAGTTAGCAAAAGCATTCTTAAACGGTTTAAACATGCTTGTCAGCAAATTTCTAGCCTGCCCCCTCACCTTGGAAAATATTTTGGTGGGCTGGGGTATGTTTACAGCAGACTGACGTCACGCATAAGTAAAAATAACATTTTTAAGGTAGGCCTGATAAAAATATTTATCCAGTCAGTTGACGACCCTACTTTGTAAAAATTTTGCAAAATGCAAAGGAACCATAACAGGATTCAATCCGGCAGAAACGTCTAAGGTAAGCTACCGCCCAAAAAGACTGTTTCACCCATATGAATATCAGAAAACAACGATAACAAGCGGAAATTATGATAGAGAAATGCCATCAGGCCGTTCTTTTTAGAGATGTTCAAAATGTCGGCCATTAGTGCCCAAACGGAGGAAGTCCAGGTGCATTAATCACAGACTCGCTCTATGTACACGTGAAATGTGTTTATGTTCATACTGAATTGATCTGAGCTGAATATAAACCGGTAGTTGAGTACCTAATACCGATTTTAATTACAAAATTTGTTAAAAATGAATAAAAAAAATAAAGACCGGCAGACAAACACGAAGAAACTAACAGGCGCGTAGGAGTTGTCAAGGAAGATTGCGAATAACTGTAACAATGATTTCAGTTTCGGAGATGTATCGTTCTTTGTTTCACCCGCTCGCCACGGTGAGGCACAGGATATGAGCGGGGACCTGAAACAAAAGAAACAAAAAAAAACTTCAGTGTGAACACCAGCAAACAGATATTGTATTAACAGAATGAACACACAAGCTTACCCTTGCTGTTGGTACTCCTGCCATCTCTTCTGTAACATGTCTTCTTTTAAATACAAAATTCTTCAGACAACATGCTGTAAGTTTTAACATCTTCGATCGTGGAAGTGTACAGTTGAGTGTACCATTTGTTCGCCGCAATTGTACCCGTTAAAATGGACAACACAATTAAATAGAAAGATAAATGTAGGCCGTTTGGTGCAGAAATAAAAACAAACGACATAACAAAGTAAAACTTTCCGTTTTCATTCAAGTCTTGAGCACTCGCCGTAAAAAAAGAAAAAGCAACATATCGATGACTTCTCTCGAAATATCAAATCACATTTATCTTTTTCGAAAAAGGTCCCTTTTAATACAAAACGACAACACAAGAACACGGTCAAATGGGAGACGTTCCGGCGCATGGAAAAATTCGTCATTTAAAATGAAATCTTATCCTGTGTCGCACAGCCTAGCGGCTATTTACAGAACTGACCAACGTTAGTGTATTCAATTTAAACAGAATACAACATATTCTTTTTCTAAACAGAAGTTACTTTTTATGGCAGTTAAGTTTTTGTCACAAAACACAAACTCCGACAAAAATCGGCGATTTTTACTGACACGTGAAATATACTCGTCACAAATTCACGTGTTTCTCGAGAAGTAACAATGTAAAACCCTCATACTGTCGTCTCACCTGATGCGTTTCATTGTGATGACAAACGCTGTCTTCTCCGTTGCTGAAGCTGCAGCAATTTTGACTTACCTTGTGCAATTCTTCATGATGACAATCGATGTCTTCTTTGATGCAGATGCTGGAGCACATTTTATTGACTCACCTTATGTGTTTCCTCATTTTAACATTTTATAAATTGAATACACAGCACAATACATACATACAAACATAATATATCATCAAATTGAATATGCAGCACAGTACACAGAAATATAACATGTGATCAAATTGAATATGCACACAAAGAAACATAACATGTCATCATAAATTTTTATGTCTATTTTAGATATACCTGGTACTTACAGATCCAGTTCCTTATCTTTCAACATTGAATTGAAAGAGGGATGAAAGCAAAATTAAGTTTTGCTTTATTGGATCTTCGTCCCTCCAATGCGAGTTATTCACAGAGAGAGACTGTCAAAGTTCTTTT
>NW_019732379.1:1665015-1667043 GCF_002891405.2 Cryptotermes secundus | reverse complement strand
AATGAATTGATGACTGAGTCCTCTTTCTTGTTTAGGGTCCAACCCTCACATCCCTAATAAAGCACGGGTCTTATCATTGTTTTATATATTTTTGTTTTAATCGCTCGGTGTATATCCTTTGATCTAAAAACTAATAGTAATGGGAAATATGCATTATTCGCTAATTTAATTCTCCTTCTAGTTACTTCACAACTAGACTTACGTATCACTAAACATAAACGCGATTTGATGCAAAGTTGTAACCTCAATGTACAACTATAATGAACATATCTTTATCTCACATTAGATGAAATTTCATTCTGGCAGCCAGTTCTGAGGAAAATCACGGTAATCTCGGGGCCGTAGAGGGAGGTTGTGTTCACTGACACACGAACGAAGCTTATATTGGGAATTATTTCTGAGGAAAATCACGAGAATCTCAGGGCCTTAGAGGGAGGTTGTGTTCAATGACACATGAAGAAAGCTTATATTGGTAATCCTCTCTGAGGAAAATCATGGAATATCAGGGCCTTAGATGGAGGTTGTGTTAACTGACACATGATAAACTTATATTGATAGTTTTCTCTGAGGAAAATCATGAGAATATCAGGGCCTTAAAGGGAGGTTGTATTTACTGATACACGAAGAAAGCTTATATTGATAATCCTCTCTGAGGAAAATCACGAGAATCTCGGGGCCTTAGAGGGAGGTTGTGTTCACTGACCAATGAAGAAAGCGTATATTGGTAATCCTCTCTGAGGAAAATCACGAGAATATCAGGGTCTTAGAGGGAGGTTGTTTTCACTGACACATGAAGAACCTCTGTATTTGTAATCCTCTCTGAGGAAAATCACTAGAATATCAGGGTCTTAGAGGGAAGTTGTGTTCACTGACACATGAAGAACTTCTGTATTTGTAATCCTCTCTGAGGAAAATCACGAGAATATCAGGGTTTTAGAGGGAGGTTGTGTTCACTGACACATGAAGAACCTCTGTATTTGTAATCCTCTCTGAGGAAAATCACGAGAATATCAGGGCTTTAGAGGGAGGCTGTGTTCACTGACACATGTAGAAAGCTTACATTGGTAATCCTCTTTGAGGAAAATCATGAGAATATCAGGGCCTTAGAAGAAGTTTCTGTTCACTGAAAAATGTAGAAAGCTTATATTGGTAATCCTCTCTGAGGAAAATCACGAGAATCTCAGGGCCTTAGATGGACGCCGTGTTCACTGGCACATGAAAGAAACTCATATTGGCAATTCTGAGGAAAATCACGATAATCTCACGGCCTTAGATGGACGCCGTGCCCACTGGCACATGAAGTAAGTTCATATTGAAAATTCTGAGGAAAATCATGATAACCTCAGGGACTTAGACGGCAGCCGTGTTCACTGGAACATGAAGAAAGCTCATATGGGCAATTCTGAGGAAAATCACGAGAATCTCAGGGCCTTAGATGGACGCCGTGCTCACTGGCACATGAAGGAAGCTCATATTGGCAATTCTGAGGAAAATCACGGAAATCTCAGGGTCCTAGATGGAGGTAGTGTTCACTGGCATATGAAGAATGTTCATATTGGCAATTCTGAGGAAAACCACGAGAATCTCAGGGCCTTAGATAGAGGCAGTGTTCACTGGAACACGAAGAATGCTCATGTTGGCAATTCTGAGGAAAAAATCACGAGAATCTCAGGGTTTAAACAGAGGCTCTGTTCAATGGCATATGCAGAATTCTTATATTGGAAATTCTGAGGAAAATCACGAGAATCTCAGGGCCTTAGATGAAGGTAGTGTTCACTGGCATATGAAGAATGTTCATATTGGCAATTCTGAGGAAAATCACGAGAATCTCAGGGCCTTAGATGGAGGTAGTTTTCACTGACACATGAAGAAAATATCATATTGGAAATTCCGAGGAAAGTCAAGACAATTTCAGGGCTTTAGATGGCAGCCGAGTTCATTGGCACATGAAGAATGCTCATATTGGAAATTCTGAGGAAAATCACGAGAATGTCAGGGCCTTAGATGGAGGCAGTGTTCACTGGAACA
>NW_019732379.1:1657897-1663400 GCF_002891405.2 Cryptotermes secundus | reverse complement strand
TTTTCACTGACACATGAAGAAAATATCATATTGGAAATTCCGAGGAAAATCAAGACAATTTCAGGGACTTAGATGGCAGCCGAGTTCACTTGCACATGAAGAATGCTCATATTGGAAATTCTGTAGAAAATCACGAGAATCTCAGGGCCTTAGATGGAGGTAGGGTTCACTGGCCATTGAAGAATCATCATATTGACAATTGTGAGGAATATCACGAGAATCTCAGGGCCTTAGGTGGAGGTAGTGTTCCCTGGCATATGAAGAAGGCTCATATTGACAATTCTGAGGAAAATCACGAGAATTTCAGGGCGTTAGATGGACGCCGTGCTCACTGGCACATGAAGGAAGCTCATGTTGGCAATTCTGAGGAAAATCACGAGAATCTCAGGGCCTTAGATGGAGGTAGTTTTCACTGGCACATGAAGAAAATATCATATTGGTAATTCTGAGGAAAATCAAGAAAATTTCAGGGCCTTAGATGGCAGCCGTTTTCACTGGCATATGACGAAAGCTCATATTGGAAATTCTGAGGAAAATTACGAGAATCTCAGGGCCTTAGATGGAGGTAGTTTTCACTGACACATGAAGAAAATATCATATTGGAAATTCCGAGGAAAATCAAGAAAATTTCAGGGTCTTAGATGGCAGCCGTTTTCACTGGCATATGAAGAAAGCTCATATTGGAAATTCTGAGGAAAATTACGAGAATCTCAGGGCCTTAGATGGAAGACGTGTTCACTGGCACATGAAGAAAGGTCATATTGGCAATTCTGAGGAAAATCACGAGAATTTCAAGGCCTTAGATGGCAGCCATGTTCACTGGCACATGATGGAAGTTCATATCGGCAATTCTGTAGAAAATCACGAGAATCTCAGGGCCTTAGATGGAGGTAGTGTTCATTGGCATATGAAGAATGCTCATATTGGCAACTCGGAGGAAAATGACGAGAATCTCAGAGCTTTAGATGGAGTCTCTGGTCACTGGCATGTGAAGAATACTCATATTGGCAATTCTGAGGAAAATCACGAGAATCTCAGAGCCTTAGATGGAGGTTCTGTTAACTGGCATACAAAGAATTCTCATATTGGCAATTCTGAATAATATCACGATAATCTCCGGGCCTTAGATGGAAGCCGTGTTCACTGGCACATGAAGAAAGCTAATATTGTCAATTCTGAAGAAAATCACAAAAATCTCAGGGTCTTCGATGGAGGCCGTGCTCACTGGCTCATGTTGGAAGCTCATATTGACAATTCTGAGGAAAATGAAGACAATTTCAGGGCCTTAGATGGAGGCGGTTCTCCCTGGCACATGAAGGAAGCTCATATTGGCAATTCTGAGGAAAATAAAGACAATTTCATGGCCTTAGATGAAGGCTCTGTTCACTGGCATTTGAAGAATGCTCTTATTGGCAATTCTGAGGAAAATCACGATAATCTCAGTGCCTTAGATGGAGGCCGAGTTCACTGACATTTGTCCATCTGTCTGTGTGTCACACCTAAGAAATCTGTAGATTCTGTTCATACATTATCGTAACATTTTTATATTGCTAATGCTTCAGTAAGCACGAAACTGCTTTGGTTCTAATGCTCAGCCCCGGGTACCGACTGAAATGACAAATGCAGTTTAACGCAATTTCAATTAACCAAGTCGCAGATGTTGGAGATCAAATTTTAAGACTGGTAACTAGAAATTAATGTGCAGGTTTTACATAAATCAGCCGTTTTACATATTTGCTAAGATCTGCATAAGGCCAATTGTACTCCAAATNATTCAGTTACAGCCTAACTGCCGACTGAAGGAACAAACTCCATTTCACACTAATTAAAAAGTTTTGAATAATTTCAAAAAGCTTTAAACCATGACGTAACATTTTAGTACATTCATATAATTTAGAGAACTAATGTTAAAATATTTTAAATGTTGCTTGAATCATAATAAGACAAAAGATTCACGCAAAACTATTTTCCTCTAAATATTCTCAAAATTGACAAATTTTTAGCGCAACCGGTATTTAAGGTAAGTGTTCTTTACTTGTATCATGCTTGTCCGTTTGTCGGTGGCAAAATGGCAGGGGACCTATCCATGAACTGGTCTGACGAATATTTACTCTGAGCTTCCTCATTACACCAGTTGTTTTGAAACAGCCTGCTTCACCGGGATTGATGATTTATTGGAAGACCTGTATGAGCTTCACTTCGTTGAAATTTTCACCACAGTGGATAAAATCGGATAGGTTTCCTCACGACACTGTATCAACTGCATAAGTTCCTGGGCGTCAGGCTGAGCTCAGTCCGGCTCTGCCTGCCGCGAAAACCAATCGGCAGTAAACGATCATTAGGGGCGTCACACAGGAGCAGTGAACACTTATATTAGCCAGTATGTAGCTGTCTTGTGGAGGGCAGAAACATCTACGTTACAATTGCTTATGTCCTGGATGTGGTAAACAGAACTGTCGAAGCTAAATAAGATTCAGGGGAATTCAAATTAACATAGGCAACGCAGTAGAGCAGTGGCAACAGAATGAGGAATGAGACAAGTGCGAACACATCAATATATGCTGCAATGTGTTTCAAGTGAAAGGCACCAAGTTACACGATTTCGATCTGAATACAGAGAAAAGAATCGTATACAGATTCTTAGTGGTAAACCCTGAAGTAAAGATACCACTAAAAAACCTAGACCTAGATGGGAAGATAATATTAAAATGGATCTCACAGAAGTAGGATGTAAGGTTGTGAACTGGATTCAACTCGCTCAGGCTAGGAGACCAGTGGCAGACTCTTGTGAACACAGCAATGAACTTAGGGTTGCATAGATGCTGGGAATTTCGAGAGTAGCTTAGCAACGACTAGATTCTCAGGAAGGGCTCATATCCGTGGAATTGTCTAATTTGTTAGGTAGCTAGACATAATTAGCAATAACATAACACAACGGTAGAATTGTAGGTGAAATGATCAAGCATATTTTTAGGGCAGAGACCACTAGGAAACCCTAAAAGTAGATGGAAAGATAATATTACAATTGTTCCCAAAAAAACAGGATGTGAGAATATGAAGTGGATTCTTCTGGCTCAGAATTAGGACAGGTGGAGGGGTCTTGTGAACACGGTAATGAACCTTGCGGTCTCCATAAAATAGTGGAAACTTCTTTAGTGGCTGAGCAAATAGTGACTTTTCAAGTAGAGCTCAGCTCCATGGAGTCAGTTTTCCAGTTAGTTGGAGAGATACAGTTAGCAATAACATGCCCAAGACAACACTAGAACTGCGAGCTAAGCAGTAAGGATGTCGCTGGAAGCAGGCCCACCGATAAGACTGAACTCGGGTCTGAAATATGAACCTGAAGGGACAAGGCCCCTATGCAGAACTGCAACATTCTCTCTTGCAGTGCCCATAACAGGCCACATTCTGGGAAGAGCAGTGATGATACAGTGAGAGATGTTTTTGATGACTTCAGTGGATGGGGAAGGATAATTATAATCAAAGTAGAAATAATCTCAATAAGAGTTAAAGGCCTACTAAATATGATGCAATGTCGAAACGCTGTATGCGAAAAATAGCTGCATCACAGTACTAATAGTTTAAGCTTTACTGTTACTTTGGAACACAAAATTTGATTCCATAACTGGTATTTTGATAACAATTTACTGCTACTATAAACTAAGCTAAACTGTGTTGCGTGGCCTTGGAACTTTTACGTCGTTAATGTTAAAATGGCGGCAATACAAGTGTATGGCCTCCAATGACAAAATGTGATATAAAAATGGCTACATCCGGACAGCATCAAAGGCACTAGTTTAATTAAATATTTCGTAAATATTATTGTACAGTATTTCTATCCAGAAGGAAAGCAAACTTTTATCTGAAATTCTGACGTTAAAATCTAGAAAATAAATTACTATGTACTTCACAAAGTATCGTAATTATTAATTCATAATATTAAGCTTGTAATTTATATTTATTCTAGAAAGCTCCCCATAGCGCCTAAAGCCCCGGAAATCCAATATGGCTACAAGCAAATGCAATAAACACTCCATTTTAATACGAGTATGTGAACAGGTAAATTACAAATTATACAGATCCTAGAAAGCAGTGGATTCGTTATGACTCTAAAATTTTGCAAACGAATGGTTCTGAACTTCTAAATAAATTGCTCCTTTTAGAATACCGCAAATATTTAAGTTTTTGTCTCTTCAAAAAACCGCCAACATTACCGCCAAATTTGCAACTTCTTCACACTAATTAACTTATGTAAATAGTAATTATACATTTAATAGTCATGATATATGCGACTTAAATCGAAATTATAATGCAAAAATGTATGCAAATCTTGCAAAATGTGTAATTCTCACTTCCCTGCTATTGTAAACAGCCTACTTCGTGAAGTACGAAGACTTGTTGTTCACGAACTAATGCAAAGTGGGTTCTGAATGATTTTATAATGCATTTAGCTCAACTCAATTGATACAAAGTCACAAATACTTGCAAACCATGTAATTAACACAACTTACGGGAATTCACGCTGTCCTAGCTGCACAAAATATGCATGCGAAGCTGCAGAATCGGAGCACACGCTTATCACATCTTACCTCCCTCACACGCAATGGCTCTCTGACCTGTGCGAAGGACACGTCATAATAAGGGAGGGGGGTTCAAGATTTCACTCCTATCGTGTTTAATATTTCACATTTTATATTCGGAGATCGAATAAAATAATATTACGCATAAAGTTTCCTCTAAATTTTTGGCTAAGCCTTGTTTGTTTCGGATTTTAAAATTAAATAAATATAGAATGATAGCACCGTCCAATCACTGCTCGGCTACGCAGTCTAGTTACTCGCGCCCAGTGAAGAGCACAGGTGTTTGGAAACAAAAAAGCGAGGGAATTTTCGACGCGGGAGAGATAAATGAATAAATTTAATGACAGATGTTATCATTTGACGATTCTTTCATTAAGTTCTCGAGATGAATGTTAAACATGAAAATAAGACGAATTTACTTCCGCGTCGTAAGTTGTACGCTCTGGATGTGTATAATGGCGTGGAGGTCATTCTCGAAGTACATGAAGGAGAGTGACAAGCCCCTGTGAGAAAGGACCTTACAATATTCATTTTGTGTCCCCCATCATCCGACAGGCTTAGGGAGGTGAATTCAAAAAGAAAATTCTTGTTCTGCTGGTGATCGAACCCCGGGTTTCCAGTCCCATAGCCTGTTATGTTACTGACAGGGCTATACCTGCTTATCAAAGCTGACGTTGTTAGAACGACGCAGTTAAATAGGGAGCACGTAGCACTCATGAAAAGTAAATTAATGTATACAAAATTATGGATCAAATTCGTCATGGAAGAAAAGGCAATAGGGAGACTCAGACGATAATATTAAAATAGATAACGAAGAATGCCGTATTATGGGTTGTGGAGTCGTGTAGATCTTGTGTGAACCGACGTTACGGAGGAACGTATCGCCTCCATCTTCAGGGTAGAAAAACCAGCGTGAGCATGTG
>NW_019732379.1:1618404-1657869 GCF_002891405.2 Cryptotermes secundus | reverse complement strand
TGTGGCTGTACTATTTCCTCGCTCTCAGATTCTTTTTTCTGCCATGAAGATGGAGGAGATACGTTCCTCCGGTTTACACAATATCTACACGGCGCCACATCCCAGAAAACGGCATTCTTCATAGTCACCGCCATGAAAACCTCAGCTCTTACTTAAAATATATAGTTGAGTTGTTGATTTCCTCATTAATTCATTCTTATTCTGTTGTGCCCTCTGAAGCATAGGGCATTCGTGAAAGGCGTGGTTTCAATTCAGTTTCTCAATATATATACAGTCTGTAGGACTCCTTGGACGGGGATCAGCCTGTCGCAAGGCCCGCTACATGCACAGGGCAAGGCAGACACAGAAAAACGTAGACAAACATCCATGCCTCGAGGAGGAATCGAATCCACAACTCCAGTGTTTGAGCAGGCGAAGACAATTCATGCCTTAGACCACGCGGCCACTGTGATCGGCGTTGATTTCCCGAGTTTTTAATAAATCACAAACTCCTAGTTAAAGTATTCTTAATCACCCACATATTTAGAAATTATAACAAGTGGCAAATATAAAACCATTACTTCACTAACTGTCTGTACAGCTTTAAAAAGTGGCTTCTGCTTCACGGGAAGGAATTAATTACGAGTGTTTGAAAGCCCCGTGTTCAGGGAAATGTGGCTATAAGAAGAGATAAAGCATAAGAAAATTTAAGGATATTACGGGTTGTCTAGTTCTTATACGTTATGATGGGCTGGGCACGCAGTTTGGATGGAAGGAATTAGAGATAAAAGATTTTGTAGGAAAATATAATGGAAAGTAAGTTGGTGGAAGATCTAGAGTTGGATGGGAGAAATTTTAACCTCGTTCTTACAGGCATGATTTTTAAAACGGTGGGCCCTCCTACCATAATGAATTAAACTCTCTTTTTTATTGCTAGTGGGGTGGCACTAAGTCCCTTGTACTGCGGCCACTTCTGGCCTATGTCAGCCCCAGATGATAGGTGAGGGTGATTGTGGAGCAATTGGTGGAATGAAGATTGGCAGGGGAAATCGAAGTACTCGGAGAAAACCTGCTCCAGCGCCACTTTGTCGACCACAAATCCCACTTGACCAGACCCGGGATCGAACCCGGGCTGCCGCGGTGGGAAGCCAGCGACTAACCGCTTGAGCTATGGCGCGGCCCAATTAAACCCTTACTATACTTCACTTCAGGTACTTGTCACAGTGTCAAATGGGCCACTAATCTAATGGGCACATAAAAGTCTGCGCCCCGATCTGGGGCCCGGCTGCCACCTCCTGATAATTAGAGTTAGCACACGCCCCTCACTCCCTGCTGGGAACGTGATGTCATGAATCATGCCAAAGTTATTTAACGACACTTTTCTAACTGCGTATGTTGTCTAGGTTAGATTGCTGATGGGATTGTGACCGGCTAGTTGGAAACATGTGGAAATGGGTGTGGCCAATTTTAAGTTATTATTCCTAATTCTGCCCGAATGAACCGAGGAAAATGACGAAACAAATCCTGTCACTAGTTCAAACTAGAGATCTCTATTTTCTTGTTGACAGAAACGGCAGGACTGCCGGTGTGCAAGCCTCGCTGTGGACAGAGGGTGTCTGTTTACTGTGCCCTGCTGTTGTCGAATGGGTACCGGGTGTAGTGGTGATCAGGCTTGTTTCATATCCCTGAAGTCACGAGTTCTAGCCTCGGCTATGCTGATTGAGTAGTGTTCCTTAGTACGCCACGATCATACGACATACTCTCATACACATCACTCGTAATCATCGTGCCAAAATATATTACAAAACATATGAAGATGACAAGTAACTAGACCACAGCGTCATAAAGCAATGGGATAAACAAACAAGCATATATACAATTTGTTTATTAAAACCGTCACAACACAACTACGAGTATATTGAGGTCAGTGCCAAGTTTGGCTCTGCTACATGTTTCGGCTACCAATAGTCATCATCAGGCAAATATTATATATTATAACACAACAGGATGCATGAAATGAAAAAAGAAACAAGCATATATTTCGTAAGTTTTGAGGTTTTCACGGCGATGACTATGAAGGAAGTCGTCTTCTGGGATCTGGCGCCGTGTATTCTTGGTTTTAACCGACGTTTCGGAGGAACATATCGCCTCCATCTTCAGGGCCTGAACTACCCTGAAGATGGAGGCGATATGTTCCTCCGAAACGTCGGTTAAAACCAAGAATACACGGCGCCAGATCCCAGAAGACGACTTCCTTCAAGCATATATTTCGTTGAGATGAAGGACCGGAGCCTGAAGCTGGCCACTCGACCTCAATATGTGTGCGCTGTGATGGAGAAGGAATGGAGTTTTGCCGTTACGTGCTCTATACGCCTTCATGCCCACATTTGTAATTCACGAATGTTCAGGGTTGCATTAATAATGTACATCTGTTTTGTAATATATTTTAACAGCTGTATGCTCACGAAACGATGGTCTGCTTGATGAAGTGAGGACTTGAACAAGGTGGCTCAGTCGGTAACGCTTTTGATTTATATTCGGGAGGTGCTCGGTTCGAATTTGGACCGGAACATTGCCTAACCTGAATGAAATTTTACTTGGATTTTCTCAGTCCCTGCAGGAAAATGCCGGTTTCGCACCTGTAATCTTTTTCATACCACGAATCGCCATCATTCGATCATTTGATCCTAAAAATCTGAGTTATTCGTGGCTTCATTCAACATATCATAAATAAATGAAATAAAAACAAACTAGACGCGATAGGAGGAACATACATGTAGACACAGACTGGTGCGAGAGATTTATGAAGTACGCCGCTGAATTGAACTCGGGTGCCATGATATACCCACCACGATTCATAAACATTGGTTCGGCCATTCAGAAGCTGATCGGGGCGGGGGATACACAGACAACATGGAGATCTCATAATTCTACTTTAATTTTTAAGAAATAAGGAAAGTAGGCTAAAAAGGGGCACCACGGCATGGCGCGTCCTCAGGTTGAGGATGGAGGAGACGCCCTCCAGTTTTGGAGGGAAGCTGTGAATATACTGAATAAGCAGTCGCGGAAAGCCGACAAGGGGTGGCCCTCCAGCCTGGGTGTTAGGCGTGGGGCTAACAACTCCTCACCGTAAAAAAGAGACCACAGGTAAGACCAAGGCGTAGGTGGGTGGACAGTATTAGAATGGATCTTAGAGAGATAGAATGGGATGGTATGTATTGGATAGATCTGGCTTAGGATAGGGACCAGTGGAGGGCTCTTGTGAACACGGTAATGAACCTTCGGGTTCCAAAAAGTGCTGGAAAGTTCTTGAGTAGCTGCAGAATTGGCGGCTCCTCCAGAAGGGCTCAGCTCCATGAGTAAGTAAGTAAGTAAGGCTAAAAACGGGCAACTGTCACCGGACTCTTGCACAGAAACAAATCAAGTGATTGCGAACTAAACAGAGCAAGCGAAAGATGAGGCCAGATGCAGGTGTCCAACTCTCCATCCACCGTCTCACTCTAGCCAGCACTATTGCAAGCCTTGTGTGAGGTTATCACTAGTCTATACGTTTCTTTAGATCAAATAACATTCAGCAGCGCTAGGAGACGCACAGAGCTGCAAAGTCAGAATTGTCGCAGGGAGTTCGATCGTGAGAAACAACTTTAAGGAAATCTCCCATGAAGAAATTCATGCCACATTTAATTACCAACGTGTTTAACTCTGGTGGAGTGACCCAAACGAATAAACTTCAAGCAGCTTACGATATTTATCTCTGGTTCCTTTACTTTCTCTTTCTTTCTCCCTCAGCCATTCATTCTTCGTCTTCTTAATATTTCAGATTCGACGCCATGAAGTATTCAGCGGTATTCAGTAGGTACCTGCTTCGAATCCTCGATGGACTATAGGCAATCCAGAGATTTCGTTCGATACAAGATACGCGAAATCGAACTTATGCTACGTCTATGTATATAAACACACACACACACACATATGAGTAGATGTCACATTTTTCTTCCGGGAGAGGCTTCTCCAGAGTTCCTATATATCTAGGAGCCATTCCTAAAACAATGAGTCGAAATAAGAACCAAATTACCTCTGCTGAGGAATTCGCTCATTTCAAAGCTCCCTTCCAAAGTAAGCAAGAGGAGGGCCTCGTGTGGAAGTTACGTACATATCCGTGTCTATGCCAGTCACCTATTATCATCCTCTAAACCGCTGGACAGATTTCCTTGAAATATGATATGAGATTTCAACAAAAGTTCCGATTTTCAGCCATAGGCTTGTTGATCTATAATGAAATTTGCTATGAAGGAATGAAGTCTATGAACGGAATGTTCCATGCATCCCATAAGCGGAACTGTTTTAATATGAAGGAATAGAAGAAAGGAAGGAGGAGAGACAACAAGACGGGCAAATATAAGGGGTGGGTGGGAATACCGAAGAGAGAAGTGGAGGAGATGAAGGGAAAGAGGAACGGAAGAACAGTGGCGAGGGAACTGATTTAGTGTGAGGGAGAAGGAAGAAAGGGGGAGGAATTAGGAAAGGATGGATAAATGAAAGGACAGGAAAAAGATCACGGGGAAAGAGGAAATAAAGCTACAAAAGGAATAAAGGAAAGAAAGAAAGAAAGAAATTATTTTGGTCTTCTTCCTTGATGGGCCATGTGCTTGTGTGATATAACATGAATAAAATTTCAACCATGAAAATTAAATACATCATTTTTTTTAATGCTAGTGGTGTGGGACTGCCGGTCACGGTAGCCGAGCGGTCTAAGGCATGTACTGTCTTCGCTCGCTTGGAAACCGGGATCGTGGGTTCGAATCCCACTCAGGGCATGGATGTTTAGCTTGTGTGTGTGCGTTTTTCTGTGTTTGTGTACAGGTAGAGGCTTTGCGACGAGCTGATCATCCGCCCAAGGAGTCCTACCGAATGTGTAAGATCTAGAAAAACCGAAGTGAACGGAGAAGTTCATGGAGGTAGGCCTAGGCCCACTGGGGCTGTAGTGCCAAGAAAAAAGAAAGTGGGGTGGGACTAAGTCCTTTATACTGCGGCCACTTCTGGTCTATTGTACCAGCCCCAGATGATAGGTGAGGGTGATTGTGGAGCAATTGATGGAATGAAGATTGGCAGGGGGAACCGAAGTACTCGGAGAAAACCTGCCCTAGCGCCGCTTTGTCCACCATAAATCCCACTTGACCAGACCTGGGATCGAACCCGGGCCGCCGCGATGGGAAGCCAGCGACTAACCGCTTGAGCTATGGCGCGGCCGATATACACCTTGACCAGTTGGCACTGCCAGTTTTAGAAGGGGTTCGGCCATTCAATTTTTGCTGATCGCCTGGAAATATTTTTTTAATGCTGTCACGTGTTGAGTTCGAATCCTGTCGGTCACGTGTGTAAGTCCAATCCCACTTCTGAAACACCAGTTGTCACGTGTTGTGTGTATACGCGACAAATAACTTCACGCCAATACTCTTAGGGGGAGGGCACACCAAGCAAACTGGCAACTGCAATTTCCTAGAAAAATTGCCGATTACAAGCATGCAACTGGTTTCCAGTTTATGTATGGTCGCCCGACGTAATGCATGATTGCATTTTTTTTTTAATTTGGTGCAGTTGCCTTCTGCAGTGGAAGATAATAATACTGATCCTGTCATAATATGGTGGTATATGAGTCGGCTGGGACGGCGCGAGGGGAGAGGACCACAACCGTAAGGAAAAAATAAAAAAAATAGTAAAGTAAAGCTGTCCCTGTAACAGGCCATGAAGGTCCATAGGGTTGTGAGATGTTGAGGGTCCCACATTATCTAGACAATCGGCTCAAAGATGGCGGTAAGGTTGTCAGCCTTACACGCCGGCCGCGCTTTACTCCCCAGGAAAATTGTTTGATTAATTTTTGGTACTCATATCTGTTAGAGGCTGAGTCGACCCCAGGGCCATAGTGCAGCTGGAAGGTTTAGGTCAACTGAAAAAATCCAATTACTTCATCGGGACTTGAACCCGCGAACTTCCGGCTTGTAGCATAGCCCCTCAACCAACTACGCTACCGCGTGCACCAAAGTGGGTGTGTTTGGCCGCCAATTTCGTGCATTTCTTTTCTGCAACGTCAGATAATAATATTGATCCTGTCATAACATTGTGGTGGTTGAGACAGCATAAGAGGAGGAGGCAGGTGAAAAGAAACAACTGGTACATCCATTCTTCTGCAACAATTTACACTAAGGAGCTTATATTGTTTTGAAAGAACTTAATCAGGATCCAGAACTGTTCCAATCATTTTACAGAATCAGCATTAAAAGTTTTTCTTTATTAATTGTAGGGCCTCATATTCGAAGAAAAGATACAAATTTTTGTACAACTGTGTCAGCAGAAGAAAGACTATTGATTACTCTGAGGTATTGCTATAAGTATCCTGCAGATCTCTGAACAAATACAACACCACTGCTAGAGGTTGTGTGTTTACATTGTTTGTGACAATAAATTTCTGTCATCCATTCCATTTAAATGTGGGTTGACATTTCCTAATGTCCTCTGTTCTGTTTCTCAATAAGTGAACTCTGACTGGGAGCTATCCTGTACTTCTCGAAGAGATGTCATATAATAAAAAACGGATGTTTCACTCAATCCTGTGGAAGACTGCTGGTCCCTTCCTGTATCTTCCAATAACTCGTCCCTTAAATTCAGAGCTCCAATTTTAAATGTACGTTTCTGCTTAGCAGTCACTGATTTCATGTCTGGGAGTAAGCTGTGCAAAAATTCTGCATCTGGATCTGGAGTTTTTGACTGCGTTTTTTGCTTCATGCAGTTCATGAATCTTCAACTGGATCCAAGGCAGTGAGCCAACGTCATTTGTCAAGTGACTGCTGCCTACAATCATTTTGGTTTCTCTGACAACAAGAAGCTTGTATTACAGTAGGACTCTGATGGCGTGATACTTTCCGGCACATTTTCATTCATCCATCTGAATGTCTTCTTCGTTATCTCCAGAAAATGCTGTTATCTTCTTGTGTGGAGCCACCAAATTGATTTTTGCTGGTGCCAATTTTTCGTTATGTGAGGATTCATGAACTGCATTGCATCATGAAGATAATAAGGATGTTTCTTAGTAGCAGACAACCCAGAAGGTATCTTATCATGCAAATGACAAATGAATACTGTTCAAAGGATGTAGGAAATAATAAGACTACAAATGGCTTGAGACCATTAAGATGAAATCTCCATTAAGAGAAAATAGCCATACAAACATTCAGATGTGTGTCCCACATAGATTTGACTTACACGTGAATTCCTGTGTAAATAAAATCTTGGAAGTTTTTAATAGAAAATTAAGGAATACTGCTTTTATAAAGTTAGATTCAAATAGAGACCTATATAGTACAAAACGTGGGTTACACCTGAATGATAAAGGGAAGCAATTGGCTGCAAAGAAAATAGTAACTGCTATAAAATACATGTAAAAAAAAAAAAAAGAACAAATTTATATGACTTGAAATGAAGATCGAGCAAAAGAAACACTGGAAAATCACAATATCCAGGAACATCAAGATCAGGGATTTGAAGAGTCCAGAGAAGGAAAGGGGGCTGATAGATATCAAGGAAGACACTCATCTCCAAACAGACAACAGATGTCAGGGTCTAAATGATGATATGACTACAACTGCTTCATCAAAAAGACTTTGGACACCACCTATTACAAGAAAGGATGATTTTTTTATGGACGGACATCAGCAGAACAAAACTAGAATTGGTATAAACGTAGACAATAAAAAGGATTTAAATTCTTCACAGATATGCGACATTATTTGGTTCTGTTGCATGGTGTCTCTACAGCAGTGTTGCCACTATTAAAGTTCCAACCCTCATATGTGGTTTCAAAAAAATAATCTTATAATAAATACTGAAAAAATAGTTGCTATGTCATTTCATTCAAAACATGAGATTTTCTTTGAGACCACAGATAACCCTCAAAAATATAAAAATCGCCTATCAGTCAGAACTGGGATTTGTAGGAATCTGTATCATGGAAAACTTTAATATCAGGTGCTCATGCCCGATCATTAAGAACAAAGCTACCTGAAGTAGTATGTATGATGAAAATATTAAAGGAAACAATGGGCTCTTATATGATAGGAAACATTATTTGAATTTTCACACATGTCTGACATGTGGCATTATATTATGGGATGGGGACAGTGAAAGTANAAAATAATATATTTATTGACACCTGACGCACACCACTTCAGCTATCGCTGATCTTCACACTTTACAATTCACCGTTACACACACTAGGACTTTCAATCATCACTAGTCGTATCCTGGCAACGGATTTATAACAGTCTCACTGTCACTGCAGCACACACGAAGTCTTTTACGCAGAGTCTAATTATTTTCCTGCCATTTATTCTCAGTCACCTTCTACCGTCGACTCTCCCAATTTTGATTCTAGCTGCCTGAGGTCCTCTATATACAGAAGTGATATGCTTTATTAAAAATCGTAAAACTATGGAAAAATATGGACATCCATAATCATAACACGCAAAAAAGATTAAATTTACATGTACAACATTGTAATACAGTCCTGTTAAAGAAAAGCATGATAAATATGGGTATCAGTTTATACAGTAAGGTTCCAGATCAGATAAAATTTATGGAAAATTTTAATTTATTTAAAAAAGACTTAAAATCCTTTCTATTGAATAATTCTTTACTCTGTTAAGGAATTTATGTCATTTTAAATTTTCAGTATGTGTGAGTGTATTATTGTCTCTTGAAATTATAAAGATCTTGTTTTCATATAATTTTTATAACTTTGGATACAGTGCTTATTCTGGTAATAGAAATTTTGTATGTGGGTTTGTCATATTGTATCTCATTTTTATAGCTGTATATGGTATTTGTTTGTGACATGTACACAATTTGTGTATGTAGTTAAATATTATAGTACTGGTGACTTATATATGATAACATTTGATGTGTTCTATATCTGGAGGCTGAATCACCAAACATGGAATAAATAAATAAATATAATGGTGTTTTGTGTGTTAAACTTAATATTCTGAGTGCAGTGTTGCCAACATCACTTTTAATATTGTATTTCAGCATCCTGTTGCATTGATGTATCACTCTACACACTCACTTCTGTCTTTAATGCAACTCTGTTCACAATCTCTTTTTAATTTAAAATAGCATTAAAGTCACAATTAACTGCTAGATGTTTCGGCCTTACTTGGTTATCTTCAGGCAACTGTTCATGTTTTGAAATTGCCACACTGCATTAGTTCTTAAGTTGAAATATTTTACATATTAACCCTTTGGGGAGTTAGGTTTTCCTGCAACGAGAATACAACTTGGTATCTCAAGTATTGCACTGATATGAACAAAACTGAGATATGTTTTGTTATATTACACAATCCCACAGAAAATGAACTTTAATTAAATAACAATAGCAATTTTTAAAATCGCACACATTTTTAAAAAGTTCCCACAACTGTATTTTTTCAACATACAATTTGATGCAATATAGTTAAATCCCATATGGTTGCTATATATTATAGCTGCTGGTACAAAAAACCTAACAGAAGAGGGTCTGGGTTATTTATATTGTCACGTGTTGGGTGTTTGTAACGTGACAACAAAATATTAACGTTTCTTTCCCATACATCCCTTATGTGACCCTTGCAAGAACCACAAATATCCATAATTGATCTTGGTAGCTGCAACTTACAAACTGCATAGGGATAACACATCCCTAAACCATTCTTGTATTACAGCTAATGAATACATGTATATTTGGATATCACAACAAAAATCAAAGCATTCCCAGTCTATGTTAGAAGAGGATAGTGACAGTTTCAAACTGCTAAATTGACACGCACTGACTACACAGTGAGGAAGATCATGATGCTATGTATATCTGGGTTCCTCAGCAAAAGGGTGCAGGAGCAGTTGTAAGAATGAATGAGAATTTATCTTGGAAACCTCTTCAAAAGAACTCCTTTAATTTGTAGATCTGCTGACTTTCATGCAGGGGCCTTGTACCAAGAATTTTGTGCCCCTTTACACCTTTGAGGTGCATGTCACAAGAGTGAGCAGTTCATGAATACCACTGAGATGCCACGACAGTAATAGCAAATTGTTTTCATCAGAATACATTGCAACATCTATATTTAATAAATGAGACACATTTTTAAATTGGTGTATATATGTATATACAGTTCTTTTAATTAGTACAGTATATTCACTTCTTATTAAAATTCAAAAACACTTTCTTTATGCATACATGCACAATATAAATTCTTGTATGGACTATGTACTGAATGTCTGAAATATTTTTAGAACTTTTTACTGTAGGAAAATCAAGCACCAAGAAGCCCAGAATTTACCATAAATCTTGACTCATCATACAGAATGGAGCATTACTAGGTTTGCCCACCAAGCACAATTCAATGTGAACACAGAGAATCTGGTGTTACTTCAGCCCCTAATATGGATCTGCACAACCATGACACACCCCTGTAACAGAAGTGTAGAAAATAAGGGTCTTGAATTGTGGTGTTCAATAACATAATATAACATAACATTGCATTGCATTCCATGGATCCAAAGTTAGTCAAAATGACTGCAGGATGTGGAATATGTCATATAAATACAAAACATATGTACAGTCCCAATGGAGTTCTCACACAAGAGAAACCAAGAATACACAGTGACTACACACAAGGCTATTTAAAGATACATAAGTTATTTTCTAGACAATAGGTATTCATCAACAGAGTAGAATAAGTGTGTGTTTAAGTATCGTTTCAGTGCTATTTTAAATCATGCTTTTTTTTTCTTAAGACTTTTGAGATCAGTTGGCAGGTTATTAAAAATCTTGATCCCAGCACAATATGTGCCTTTCTGAAAGCATGAGAGGTTAGCAGTGTCTTGTGTTAACACTGTGTACATCCGCATTCATCTGAAAATGTTCTTCATTATTTGTAATGAAGTTTATTAATGAATATATATATATATACATTCACAAGGAAAAGTTAAGATCTGTAGTCTCTTAAATAGATCTCCACAAGAATTATGGGATTTGACACCCATCATGATTCTAACAATTTTCTTTTGCAATGTAAATACCTTTTTACGGTCAGATGAATTTTAAATAACTCCATCATACAAATATATATGTGGCAGAGACTGGCAGTATATATATTCTTTTGATCGGCTTTACTTTCCAGCTATTTGGTGTGTTGGGGCATGGCCTTTCTACTATGGATGTTCATTGTGTGGGTTGCTGCCTTTCTTGCTTGATCAGCTGTAACAGTAACATTGTAGTGTGAAGAGTACTGGTTCCCTTGCAGTGCATATCTCTCAGAATCGATGTTATCGGAATAAAACAAGGGATCCATAATACTTGTCCTTAGGGAATGCCAAACACAAACTCAGTGTACAAGATGTAGATTTCCTGTGCTCCAGTATCAGTTGTTCTGTGTTCATTCAAATGAAACAAAGCCTCACCTGAAAAATGTCAACACAGCATAAAGTCTGCCATTGTGAACTGACTGAAAATACCAGCTTGCAGAAATTCATACAGCTACAAAGAGTGGACAGCTGTAGTTCTGTAACATCATGGTTTCAACAACTGTACTGTGGTCCTGTTTCATGTGCAGGGTGGTTGAGAGGCTTACAAGGTGAATGTTTAAGCTAAGCTCTGACATTATCCAACCTTACTTGTTAATATTTGATGCTGATATTATGGTTTCCTGTCCATCAGCAGACCAGTTGTTATCTATTTGATTGATAAGATTCTGAATAGCATTTCCATGGGACTCTTTCTTCTTGACTTACACTTCACGTAATACTCATACATAAAGCCCTCAGTGCCCAAGTGTAAACTCACCGATGCCCAACATAAATGTGAAAAATGTAACAAAATTATTGGAACTATGGCCTCACAAAAAACCAAAGCTGTGCACTGGTATCTTCAGTCAGTTTATGGTGGTGGCCAGTACCGAGGTGACATTTGTTTCTCCACTTGTTTTTAATGGGCATATGAACACACAAGATAACAGATGCTGGAAGATAAAAAAATCCACTACTCATACATAAAGTTCTACTCCATTATGTAAATGTTGGTGTCTGACTGTCCAGAGTGTAGGGAGGATTACATGTTGTGTGTTTTGCACAGACACAGCTAATTCTGAAGGATACCAGATACACAGATACTGCAAGTGGACCAGTAACTCTATGATGCCACAGCTGCAGCTGACTAAGTAGGAAATATGGCAACCCATGGATTGAATCCATCAAAATAGCCATAAAATAATCTCACTGCACTACTGCTGAAGAGCTGTAAAAGAATCCAAGCTTGATCTTCTTTCATATTCAGAAGAACTTTAGCGCTCATTCTAACATTTGACACCTCGTGTATCTCTTGTTACAGAGTATTTGTCAGTGATAGTGTAAAACAATAACAATAAAAGTACCAATAATTAATGTTGGGGTGATTTAATTAATTCTTTCTGATTTTGCCAGACAATGACTAATGCTTATGCATTATCATGTATACAGACATTTGTTGGTGGGCTGCTCCCATGGAATTGGGAAACTGATCTTCTTATTGGACAGTAATCCTTCAGAAATGCATTACCAGTGTGTTGATTTTTAGCCTCACTTTAAGACCAAGCTGAGCTGTGAACACTGACCTATGGATGGAAGATGCTGAAACAGACTAGCAGCACAGTCTGCTCCTTTGTACAGTCAAAGCTGACTCAGTCATCCAGCTCTAAATCCAGTTCTAGATCCAAAATCTCAATCTCCTTGAACGTATTTATAACTGCATACCGTGAGAAATTCATATAGAGCTTCCGGAACCACACATACTGTGAACGGTGGGCAGCCATTGCTGTCTGTAACAAAACACAATCAGTGCTCATTAGACGTTGATATATTCTCATCATAAGGCATGATGAACACTTTCAGACAAATGATGAAGCAGTATAACAAAAGAATTTGGTCAACACAAAATTTTCAGTTGCACAAATTAATTCCATCCATTAACCAATTTTTGGAAATTTTCTTCATTATTATGAAATCAAGTATTAAGAAAATCTCAGTGGAACAAAATGGGTTCCCTTAAGTAATTTAAATGAATGAAAATGGTGAACAAGACAGAACTGACATAAATTTGTTACAGTATATTTTCACATCTTATAACATTGTATTTTCATACACCATATCATTAAATGCATGCCTGTGCTTCCGTGTGACAGCATATTGCAAGGTAAAAGAACAACTTTGGCCACGTATCTACAGAGCTTCACATCACTGCAGCCAGCAAACTGAACAAAACTAAGTTGAAATCAAGCTGTAATAACCATTTTACTCAAATAAACCCTGCAAGGCAATCTATAAGCTTCAGCACAAATGATTAAAGAGGAATTACAGTTGGAATAAAACCATCAGGTATAACTATGGCATGTAGGTCCATTGCTAGGCAACGACTGCAAAATAAGTGAATATACAACAGCCACTGCTTGGTAGTGGCTCTGTCAACAGACACAAAAGCCACAATTCCATAGCAACAACTGCACTGCCTCAGAGGAGCAGTGTTTTCTACATGGTATGTGCCATGATGTTATAAGCAAAGGGCCAGCAGCAATTCAGGAGTCAATCAGATAACCGGTGGGGTTCTGTTGTGGGCTGTTGCTATGAGAAGCTGGTAGCTGAGGCTGAGGACAGTTCAGGAACCCAGAGGAAGGGGAAGGTCCGCCACTGAAACCTCTACCAAGCGACAGTAGTGAATATGTGACTGTGGACACTAGAGAGTTTGAATGTGTGAGCAGAGAAGGAGCTGTCAGAGCCCATCACCAAAAGCCAAAATTAGAATTCAGTTATGGATGTGTGCAATACAGCTACATCTTCAGTGCTATTAACTGTAAATACAGCTATAGTAAATGCACAGGTTATTACAGTTATATCATAAACTTGTGGTGAGACACTAACCAATGAATGAAACCAAAGTTACTTGGACATTTAAAAAGAAAACATAGTGACTTGAAGAATAAACCAAGAGGCTCTTTGGAATGAAGATATTCAGAGCATGATAATGGAGTTAAATGAGAGTATGTTTGTAATAACAAATCACTACTAACAGCCACCTCTAAAATCTTTGCAGACTTATAATGTGAGAGAGCAATTTTTCAGAGGCAAAAAATATAGAAAGCAGGCATTACTTGTGAAGTTCCTAGAATATCACAGAGCCAAGGTGACAGATGAAGTAGCTATTGGAATTAAGACACTCACTTCCACCCATTTTTAGCAACACACTGCATCGTTCATTGAAAACGGGTGTGTATGGTTCCCATATTAAACAAAGTGAACCAGCCAGTTAGTATTATGAAAGGTGTAAAATCACAATAATATAAAATTTTGTGCTAAAATATGAGAGCACACAACTAGCAGCTATTGTTCCATACACAAATGAGGTAAATCTATAGTGGCAAAACTTTAATTTGTCTGTATTAACTGAGTAATAACATTCAGAGAATTCTGAGGGTAAGAACTTGGGAAATGATAAATGGATATCAGTGCTCTTTATTTTATCTACATCTTAGGCTTTTCAATGCACTCGACTTTAGCACGCAGGGAACAGTTTTCACAGTAGCTCACACACACTGTTTTCACATGAAGACAGCTACATGGACTGAAGGAATGCTTACTGCAGATTCAGTAGTTTTTCTGAGTTTGGTACTTCAATGAAGAATGTGTCTGCCTTATTAAAGATAAATTGTAAAACTGGAGAAGGAATACCTTACATTACAACATTGTTACTAAATGCATGGGCAGCAGACAGAAGAAAACTAGGTACAGAAGGGAAGATTAACTCACAAAAATGACGGCAGATATAGGCTTTCTGTCATTGTTCTATCTAAAGTCTCTTCCCGCATTCTGAACAGCTGTCAGAAGAGAGTATAAGAACTTAAGCATCAAAGCACATGTTTGCTGCTTAATACTGCATATTTGCTCAAGACAAGAACTGTGAAGCCAGCAGAGACAGCTCTTGCTAGGGAACGGTGCTGCAAACGTGCTCATTTTTACACATGAGATTTATAATATGCAACAAAGGAGTAACTGGAAAGTGGTGTTCTCTACATGGTCCAGCCGATTGCTACGTGATGCAAGAACAGAAGAACTGTTGCAAGATGTCTTTACTGTGCGGTCTGTGCTGAGGTGTTATCATTGGCCAATAAGGATGCAAACATGAAGATGAGGAAGCTGTGGCACTGAACGCTGTTACCAGGCGACAACCAGTGAAGATACAGCAGACTGAGATAACTGTACGTGATGTAGTGAACTGCAGAGTATGTGAATTAGTGTTAGCGCTATAGTTATTTGTAGTTGCGTTCTGTAAGAGTTCAGTAAATCCAACTATCAAACCAAACCCTGTCTATAGTCAGTCAATCATTTGACAATACTGTTGTGAAAAAATATTTTCATAATGACCTACTTGTGAACATAGATTTTTTATAATGACCTTCATAAAACATACCAAAGAGATAGATTGGATACTGAAGCGTCAATGCTCCCTGCGACTGGCAAGAAACTTCCTCACACTGCACAATTTGTGAAAAGCAATCATATACATTGTAACAATGAAGAAGCACTTTTAATATATAAATTAGCAGAGTCAGATACCATAAACATGTAAAAACATAGTTTATAACGGATATGTCTTACCTGACAGCATGGAATATGTGCACTGAAAGTAATGGTTCAGAAGTTTTGAAATTATGAAAATACTTTTCAAAATAAATTTTAAAATACTAGAATGTAACTGATGGAGTGCATAAAGTTCATTATATTATTAAGAATTTTTAAGACTGTTCCACGGCAGTTTTTAGGGTTCCATACCAGTGTGTTAATTCAGAGTCTGAGAAACATTGCTCTAGCATACAGATATACTGATCTGCAAAAGTGTGTCACTAGAAAGTCATCAGAATTTTGGCTACCAGGAAATAGAAAACTTTACCATGAACTGATAGGCAAGTACTGCAAACATGTACATTCGTACATAGACCAGCATTGTTAATTCCATTAAAAATCTAAATGAATTCTGGATTTTCTAGATAGAGATTATGATGTGTATTACGTGGTAAGCATTTCTCTTCCGTTCTTATGACTAAAGGAAACATGCCCAAGATTTTTAACAAGTATCATGCAGGATTTAAAATGAAATTATTTTACCTGTAATAGAAACCATGTTCTCTAGCGAAAATTTCAAATGGATGAAATCATCTGAGTAAAAATTTGTATAAACAGTAATGCAGGAATCATTATTCTATGACAAATATGTATAAACCTATATGTATTTATACTGTGAAGATAACTCAAAATAAATAAAGTATGAAGAAGAAATGACAGTATTAAGTAAAACTTTTCATGCAAATGGCAAGTACATGTTTCTATAGCTTTTCCTTTAGAGTTGGTGATTGCACTGTAACTTGAGTAAAACAACTAGTAATGCTATCTGATGGTAAGGCCACGCCATAGCTGAAGCGGTTATTCGCTGGTTACCCACTGCGGCGGCCTGGGTTCGATCCCGGGTCTGGTCAAGTGGGATTTGTGGTGGACAAAGTGGCGCTGGGGTGGGGTTTCTCTGAGTACTTCGGTTTCCCCTGCCAATCTTCATTCCACCAAATTCTCCATCATCATAATCATCCAGGGCAGGTACAATAAGCCAATCAGTGGCCACTGTGCCGAGTGGATCCAGCTGGACTCCACCCCCCACTAAGCGAATCTGATGGTAACTTCTGGTTAACAGTATTTTTTTTAGAGAATCACTGTTTTTCTGAATTGTCAAAATCCTTAAACAAAGTAAAATTACATGACCTTTCTTATTTTAAAATGGGAAAATTATGTATTGTTGGAAAATCAAGAAAATGAGGACAAATAATGAATTGCAGTAGTTAACAATATCAGAATGTATGTCATATTTTTTTCTGATAAGTATATTGACTGCATAAATACATGACTCAGTATCCTGATTTCAGGTTTTCACAGTGGTTCATATTCTTATGGTCATAGCACCAAATCAAAATGGTGAAATTTTGGCAACTTACTGCTTCCCTGAAGGAGCAGATTGGCATCTTTTGTTGATATGTGTACATGTGCCTTCATGCATGTATCTTAGCTAAATATTTGACATAGGCTGACCAGAAAGAAGTTACCACCTTTTAACTGCTGTGTTACCATCTGTAACAGGATCATTAAACACTGACACTGTGATTCGTATATTGGAAGCAGTTTAATGTGTACTAACTGCAGTGAATACTGAAATTGAGAGCTGTAATTTTAGTGACTGATTCTAATGTAATTTGAAGAAAACAGGCATGAATAATGAGCAGATAAAAATGTGGTCATGGCCTATTTGAACACATTATCCTGGAATCCACCTGCACAGACTGAGAACAACCATGGGAAATGTTGATCAGGCTAACTGGTTAGCAAATCTGAAATTCAAACTGGACACCTTCCAAACATGAGTTTAGAATAGTGCCACTAAATTAACCTGCTCTTACCTTCAGAATCTTGCGATCACTGAGTGATATAATGTACCAATATGAAGAAAGGAGGTAGCTTATTGGAATATCCAGCATTGCTGAGTACTTCCTCAGTGTATTGATGGACTCCAGTGCATATGCCTTGCAGTCTACATATAAAAGAGAATATTCACAAAAGTACACATGGTGTACCACAAACAGGTGCATCTCATATGAAGTCCACTTAGGATTTAATGGCTATTATCCCCAAAAAGACGTGTGAAGGAAATGTATAGAGCACATAATATTCATTTCATTAAAAAATACACACACTGCCTGAGACATTTTAATCTACTCAACATATTGAAATTTATGTAAGAATGTGGCAGAGTTGAGCTTTCATGTGCAGTGGTAGTCACTACTGTACAGCATAGACAACATTTCAATACAGTGGATAAATTTTCAATACAGTACCAAATTTTGTGAATGTTGATGTATAAAACAGTCCGTCAATAATGCAATAAATTGTCCCTTTTTTTCCACTTATACTTTAACACAACATATTTCAGCCTTAGATGGCCATCTTCAGGTGTCTTAATATATTATATAATAGATTTGATTTTATTATATACAGTGCGTGATTTTAGCACATATTAATACAGTGTAGCACGCTTCTCCAAGTATAATTAGAATGATCAAGTCAAGAAGTATGAGATGGGCAGGGCATGTAGCATGAATGGGGGTGGGAGAAGAGGAATGCATATAGGATATTGGTAGGAAAGCCAGAAGGAAAGAGACCACTGGGTAGACTAAGGCGTAGGAGGGTGGACAATATTAAAACGGATCTTAGAGAGATAGGATGGGATGGCATGGATTGGATGGATCTGGCTCAGGATAGGGACCAGTAGAGGGCTCTTGTGAACAAGGTATTGAACCTTCGGGTTCCATAAAATGCTGGGAAATTCTTGAGTAGCTGCAGATTTGGCTTCTCCTCAAGAAGGGCTCAGCTCCAAGCAGTTTTTATTAAGACACCTGAAGATGGCCATCTAGGGCCGAAACATGTGTTAAAACTGTAAGTGGAAGAAAAAGGAACAATTTGTTGCCTTATTGACGGACTGTGTTATACATAGACATTTTAATATGGCTTGCAACTGGATGCTTAAATACAGAATTTGTGAAAGTGTTCATTCAGGGTCATGCTGTTATGGGTAGACTGACACAATGTACCTGGTTCACACACTGTTCAGAAAGACAGTATTGTAAGCCTGTATTCATGTAGCTATAATTGGTTCTCAGAGTGTCATATGTGTGGTTGGGTTATCTGATTTCTGACCAGAAAATTCTGTTGATGGATGGGTGCTACATCTACATACATGCACATATTATTTACAGAACTCACATGATGGAAGTTTCTGTTCCATACAAAGGTATGCTGTAGCATAAAATATAGATATATGGTTTTGATGCCGACTGACCCCAAGTTTATCAAAGGTTATTACCTGGAACAGAACAGTGATCGAATGTCAACAACTGAGAATCTGCTACAAACACATGCACTAACAGTCATATATTTGAGTGTTAATTTGAGTGACTGAAGTTAATACACTGACTGAAGGCAACATTTCATAATTACCCAGAGTTATAAAATGTTATACCATATGAGAACTTTTATAGATTTCAATGTATTAGAAAATGTACTCACAGCTTAATAATTCTTACTTCCTCTATACAGCATAAAAGTACCTCTTAGTTAATCATGTCAAAATCTGTAAGACTTAAAGAATCAATGTACTGAGCTTAAAAAAATGTTGCATTTTATTTTTCTCTCCAACTTCTGTTTGAAACATTTTTTGCTTTGACATGTATCTACTGATGTATATTCAAGATGCAATCTTCATGTAAAATATTTTTTTATTGTTCTCTGATTTTAACCGAAATGGGAGTGAGTTAATGAATTTTTGCAGAACTTTCAAAACTTTCAGTGGTCTTGAGTTGTTACATATAGACAGACGGATGGACAGAAAGGCAGGCAAGTAACATGTGCATTCTAAAATTTTTCATTGCTAATGCTCCAAAAATGATCGATCACCTGCAGATGACCCTCGAAGTCATGCAACTATATTAGTTTGATCCTGTCTGTCTGTCTGTCTGTCTGTCTAGCAGATTGTTGCTGGCCTTTGCCAATAATTATTCCTGGTTTTGGGCCTTGTGGGACCCATGACCCTACTTTTCTGTCTCACAACACAACCTCAATCACACTCAAATTCTGCATAGAACAGCATAACAACAGCATCCTGACTATGGATCTAAAACTGTAATGTTCAGTAATTACAAGCGTTTGTTATGACAAGTTCAGCTTTTGTGATTCACTTCTTGCCATCTGCATACAACTTTGGTTAATTTCACTTGTCTTCTTCTTTTTACTGTATATCATGACATGTTTCAGCCTAATTGGCCATTATGAGGTGTACAGGTTGTTGTGATGAAGGAATTTGGTGCTCTGCTGTAATGTTGATCTCCTTTTCTTTTGTGCAAATGCCTTGGATTATTCTAGGTTACATGGGTTACTGTGCTGTTGCCATGCACGTTTGGTTTGTCTGTAATATGTGAAAGGTTATAATATTAAAATAAAACTCTAATATAATCCATCACGTATTGCAGATAAACACACACATGGCAAGAGGAAGATTACCCATAGAACACAGAATACACATAAGAAAACAGAACAGCATTTCAATGAGCAGCAGATTCCTTCATCACAACAACTTGTACACCTGATGATGGTCAATTACGCCAAAACATGTTGTGATATACACTAAAAAGAAGACGAGTAAATATTAACCAAAGTTTCATATAGATGGCAAGAATTGGAATATAAAATCTGATCTACACAGTGGAACAGGATGCTGCAATATAACATTATGTTCAAGTAATATAAGGCAAGGTTTTGCCTTCTGACAGAAAGTACTAGTCTTTCTTTTTACACCTCTTTAACAGTGATTTCCTTTCACAGCAAAATTACATGCATTATGCTGTTCATATTTTCACAGTGAAGACAGCTTTTTCTTTCAATGGCTCTTGGAGCCCATTCAAGGCCCTGGCCTCTTATTCAGTTCCATAATCATTTTTCACACATGGCAGGACTCCTTGGATGAGTGATCAGCTCGTCGCAAGGCCTCTACCTAAACAAAGGACAACACAAACACAGAATAAATGCATACACACACCAAACATCTATTCCTTAAGTGGGATTCGAACCCAGTGTCTTCACTCACTCAGACAGTTCATGTCTTAGACTGTGTGGCAACTGTGACCAGCACAGTGAAGACAGCTACCTCCAAAAATCTATAGAGGTACAATGCCTATGTCAACTGCAGTGAACTTCAGACAGATTATATTTGAAAATAATGTAAAAATGGTGGTTATGATATCAATATTTCCACTAGGAAATACAACCTCTTTCAACCAACATTAGTACATTTTCTGTTATTTGCCCTTTAACTATCAAGGACAAAATGGTGGTGCTACAAGTTATGAATAAATCTATTGTGCCAAGTACTGAGGTGCTGTAACAATATTTTGAAAGTTAATAAGAATATAAGTGTAACATCTGTCTTTAGCTGATAAATTTATGAAACATTTCTACTTACTGTATCTATGGATAAAGCTTCAATATGATTTAACAGAAGGTTTGCCACTATATCTTCACGCCATCTCACTGCTGGATCATCAGGCAGGTATGAATTTCTACGATAAAAGAAATAAATGACTGCAAACTATATCAATTATGTAATTCATTCAAGCTGATATCAATATAAAAATAATATTTGCACTTGGGACAACTTAAAGGACATTTTAATAATGCTGTCAGCAGTAGTCATCTACCTGGCCCAGCTTTTGATATGTGTATTACATCAGCAAACTTTGGCATATCACAAGATTTATATCACCCTCCCCTTGTAACTGACATTGCTTCCCTCCTGTAAAATATTTATTACATTATTATTATTGCTCAGATGTGTGTACTTCATCTTCTGTTAATACTGTTGTTGACTGCCTTAATGCAGGTGTTCTAGGTGCTACTGTCTGCAGGCATCATAAGCTCTGTTCACAACTTCTTGTTTCCTACTGCAATATGCAGTTTTACTGAGTGAATTATTCTATCTGGTTGGCCAGGAATTTCATTTAAATTTCCTGCTATTTGTAAAGCATAACTAGGCTACTGAGGATATCCACTAGTGAGATGGCAATATTTCCGACTATCCCCATGCCCAGTGTGAAAAGTACACTGGGACTACACCATACTAGACTAGACCACAGATTTGCAAGAGACAGTAGCATGCAATGGTAAAATTTGAACCAAATATACACACCAATGTTTGTATCATCTATATCAGAAATTAATGTTCAGTCTTAGCTTATGGGCACTGGACTGAAGAATAATGCCATCACACTACCTCTGGCAAAGTCATGAAGTGTCGAACTGTTTTAGTATACTGGTATGGATTACTATTACAGCGTTGTGCATCTCTCACCCAGCAATCTGCTCCGCTACCTGAAGAATATGTGTGGATTTGAGGCTTCCAAAGCTCCCAATTCACATGTAATACAGATTTATAGAATTTTATCTAAAAGGCACCACCTAGATCACATCTTAAGTCTGTAAAGTGATTTCTAATTGGAAAGTACCTCCCCATTCAAATACATGCAACAGGTTATATGATAAGAGACCAAATTCCAAAGATCACCTCCAAAAACTTCCAAACACCCAGGATGTGAAAATGCAAAAGGGCAGGGAACCTTTACACATAAAAAACAAAACTATATTCACATGTTCATACTGTGATCTGAAAGTTGCAGTGATGTCATTATTCCAACAGGACACAGAGATAATAGCATCCTGCCAAATTGGCAAATGACCTTCTTTCTCTAAGAGCTGATAGTTTAAATGAAACTTATATGAAACAAAGAAGCATAACTGGGGGGGGGGAGAAAAAACCACACACACACACACATATTAAAAAAAAATACAATGGCCATGCTCTCACTGTGGGGTTTGCTATCTGTATGGTGACAGCAAACATGTCAAACATCAATCACAGACTCCCAGGCCACACCTTATACCGTTATTTATTTAAAACAATACAGCCTATCCTTACTTGCATAAAGTGATGTTGCTGTCAGGAATACCAAGGATTCTACAGCTGTCCCACAGCTCTTGTTTCCTTACTACTCCCTCTTGATTATAATCCCCTATGGACAAAAATATAATCACAGACATTTGAAATGTTCTTAAAAGACTGACGTTTCACAATCCATATATGAAACATTTTAACTAACCTTCTGAAAGGCACAATATAAATATTTGACAGTCACTCTGTTGAGCTAGTTTAAGTATAACGGGTCCAAAAAACATACACTCATCGTCTGGATGGGCTATCACAAACAACACTCTTTTTACAGTTCTCAAATGTCTACAATCTGGAGAGATCTTCAAGTACACAGTTGCCAAATAGAAGACAACACAAAGGCAAATGTATGCCGTAACTGCTATCGTAAGATGTTCCATTGATTCTCTGGCATATTTACATGTCTCCTGCACAACTGTATCCCCCAGTCTTCTCAGATCTTCTAATTTATCTTGAAGTGGAAATACATCAAGCATAACCAACATATGCAATAGTTTTGAAGTACCTGCTTTTGTCAGAGCACCCCTACCTTTCGTTTTAGAAAGCCATAAACATACGGAAATGTGGCATAACTTCACATTAGCCCCCTTTTACAAGACATACCTTGTTATATTCACCTACAATATCTCTAAACCAGGCTTAAACCTCTACCTCGACCTCTCAATTTTTTTTAAAACAAATGTGTAAGACAGTTACTTCCTTTGCCATAGAGACCGCTAGTGTCATATGCGAAGCCAAGCACCAACTTAAACGAGAGAATTGTCCCATGTAGTCTGTGGACTAACTCATTGCAATTCAAACTTCTGATCCGTATATGTGGTCAAATTATATTCCCTCCAGATTTAACAATTGCCTTTGGCACAGATTAATAACTCCGTGCGGATTATTACAACTGATCTATGTAATAAATAATTATGTTCAGAGTCACGGTCAGAGTTACTTTGCTGCTGGCTCTTTACCAATTAGTTCGTCTTGGCGACAAGCCCCTTGGGCCCCACGACCAGTAATTTTATTTTCCTACTGAACACTTGCGGTTATAGTCCTCACATAACATTTTCTCTGAGAGAGGATTGGTCTGTCGTTTTCAATTGCTGGTGGTACTCGCCAGCGCAGCCATTCACGGGTTCGAGTCCCACCAGACTCATGACAACATTTTACTCTCATATTCGAGACTCCCCCAACATGGAGGGACAGATCCCCTTATTTATATCCCGCAGAATAGGTTTGCCCGGTTATATCCCCACGCACTGGGTTCCCTTTTCGTCGCCCCCTTCGACTCGCGGGACTGCGGTAGAGGTATTCGACCCCGCCTTCACGTGGGATAATTAATTTAAGGATGTTGGTGTTGGCTATTTATTAAGATTTAGTGATCCGTGAGCTCACAAAGTTTGTTTCCGATTTTGTGCGTAATTTTGTAACGCTTGGAAGAGTTTGGTGTGTTTTTACAGTCAGGAATAAAACGATGAATAGTGAAGGTAAATGAGGATTTTTCTGGAGGAGTTCTAATATTATTAACAATTAAAAGTGGTGCTACATGTTAACTACCAAATTTAAGCTTATAGGTTGCATTATTCCGACAACATAACCTGCAACCTATTTGGTTATAAAGGTTCAGGCTTACCAGTGCTACGGATAAATACCATATGTAGGCACTAGTATAGGAGCATGGGTAGCGTAGTCGGTATAGTGACCGGCTACGTGTTGGACGACCGAGAGGTCAGAGTTCGAGTCCCGGTAGGGTCAACAATTTTCTCTTTTGCACGTCGTCGGGACTGGCTCTGGGGTCCACCCAACCTCCTATCAAATGGATACCGGGGGTAAAGTGGCCGGGGCGTGAAGCTGACCACTCACCTCCAACTAGTGCTGAGGTCAAGTAAACGTGGATCTATCTATCAATTCCCACTTACGCCTTCATGGCATAGTGCTTAATTAGTTAAGCACAAGGACAACTTTATATACACATTAGTACATCTCTGAAAGGTTCGGCTATAAGATGAAGTTCGCGACATTTTGAGAAGTCTTAGGACATATGTAATAATATGAAACAGATTTTTGGGGAGAGGGGATTGGCAGGGGAAACCGAAGTACTTGAAGGAAACCTGCCTCAGCGCCACTTTGTTCACCACAAATCCCACTTGACCAGACCTGGGCTTGAATCCGGGCCGCCGCGGTGGGAAGCCAGCGAGTAACTGCTTGAGCTATGGCACGGCCTTATTTCAGCAGCATGTACTAGAACTTTAATCACAAAGCATTATGCTTGTTTGCTTGGACTGTAATGGCTCATAATCTTATCTGTGATTCATAAACACTAAGTTCATCTCCTGTAATCCACTTATTTTACCAATATTACTAGGTGTACCTGGCATAACATGTGTCATTCTAGGAGATGTTGAAGCTTATTAATTAAATATCAATTCATTTTATTTATTTAAATATTTCATTTCATTTGAGGCATTCATTTGTATGACTCAGCAAGTGGGATGACTTGTTGCAGCATGTCATCCAGTCATTTCATTACCTTTCACCCTTGGTTTCATTGATTTTCATGGCCTTCTGTTGTTGTATCAGCAAAACTGAAAATATATCTGTACTTATTTTCTTAACATGTATCCCATGTAAACAACTCTTGTAATAGAGCTGTCAAGCGGTACCTCTGTTGGTGTTCCCACTAACTCGTTCCGACTGGTGAGGAGCAGAAACCTAGTACATGTTCGGTCACAGCAACTGAAATGAGTCAAATAGATACATACTCAAATATTGCTATGACCCAAAGTTTGCTTTCTATACAGGTTGGTAGAAGAAGATCTGAAATAAATTAGGGGGCAGTTTGCCAATTCTAGGTATGTTCATTTTGTGAACCGAAAGTTACTTCAGATTGTCAGCAAATCTGGAATAAGTCATATGAGTGTTACATTCAAACAATTACCACGACATAGTGTGATTGCTTTACTGTGTTGAATTTGAAATTGATAGAGAACATTTTTGTTTGCTTTTCAGTTCTTTTAGACTTGTGTTCCAAATTGCCTGAGGCAATTCAAGAAGCAACTAGAGTTGAGGAACTGCAGTCACATAATGAATTTATTAAGGAGATGGTAATGGCTTCTTTACCGAAATCTAAACAGTCTACAGTGGATAGTGAATTCAAAAGGGTATGTAGAGCTCATATGCAAGGAAATGAATGAAATGTGTTATGCCTTTTAGCATGGTCAGCTTTAAAAGTGTCATTTGTCAAGAACAAAACAAATACAAATTCCTTGATATATATTTTCATTACAGTGGCCAGTTATTAACACATTTTTTATGTTAATAGTATTTCTTAGCAGATGTACAGCACAGTTAAAACACTTCTCTTGTTGAAAAGTGTAGATTCAAATATTTGCATGCTGATGAACTGTGGAACTTCAGAAACGTTTAGTTATTGATTTTGTCTGAAAAATTATAAGCATTGCCCAGTACTTCTGTTTGAGTAATATGCATCAGTGATGCTTTATGATCTGTCTTCTCACCCTACTGCAGCTTATTATCACTGAACAAGGGTTACTTTCTTCTACTGGAAAGATTTGTTTCACTGTATCAACCAGTAATAAGTGATTTTCAAGGCCGAATACAGCATGGACATTAAATATTTAATTTAATAAACATTCTGGGACATGCGTGGCACTAATGACATTGCATGGATACATATGGAAGAGACTCAGATGCCAGTTATAACAGTGTTGTAAGTCATTTATGGGAAACTGTTATAACACAGCTGATTTTAAAATATTCTGCTACGATGTCAGAATTTTGATCAGGATACTATCCTCGCAGGCTTTTTGTGGTTTTTCTTAGCCATAGGTCATGGCCCTTTCCCCTGCAATCTTTTGTAGCTCAGTACACATGCATATCATCTTACATGATGCTGCAACCTTGCAGTTGGATACAACATAATGAATCCTCAGGAGAGAGTCCTTCACTTTGGCCATACCAATGGTGAATACAGTGAAAAGTTTCACTGCAATATATTGTAACATGTAAGATATTAGTGATTATTACATTATTTTTATCAGTTTTATTGGTATACTGTTTCAGAAATTTGTACTTCTTAAATTCAGGCCTGCAGGTAAGAAACATGTGCCATATAGAAAGAAGAAACAGCTGTCATTGAAACAGAGGCGTGAACTTGGACTGTATAAGATAAATAGAACAGGAATGAAATACAAGGATTTTGAAGAACTTCACTGCCTCTGGAAAGAGTACATGAGAAGTTGCTTGGATCTGGAAGAGCTGGCAAAGAGAGGGTATAAAACATTATTTATAAAATGTTGCATATTTATAGTTTGATTCTAAGCTATAAGTAATTGTCTTCCAGATTTACAGGTGAGCCTGGAAGCAAATATTGGAACAATTTCTCTCAGGTATTTCTGAAAGCTGACTACCATGGAGCATATCTGAAGGTTGTGAGATCTACTTGCAGCAGCCTTGTAGGGCAGTCTGGAATAGTAGTATTTGACACAAAAAACACATTCAAGATCATTGGTAGAGATAACATTGTAAGGAGTAAGTATTAATGGGTTTTTTTAAAGAGATTAGTTGTGCATTGGAGACTGACTGCTTTTGTCACTAATACCCTGTACTGCTTTTATTTTAGCTATTCCAAAACAACATAGTGTATTTACTATGGTACTGGATGACTATACCTGCACTATACATGGAAAGTACTTCTGTATCCGGCCACAAGACAGGAGTGTGAAAAAAATAAAGACCTGCATGATAGCAGATTTGTGAATTTGAAGAAAATGTGTATTTCCTTTGCGCAATAAAATCCTTTATGAAGTTTAAGGCGAATCTCTACCATTGCAACTTGGGTAACTATGGTATATTGTGCTCCGTTTCAGTAGCTCATTACCGATCACAGCTATCCCCGGTGTATTTAAATTTCCATTTTACATCAATCATCATATGTAAATACAGTACATATTTTTTTTTTGCTGTCAGAACCATTATTATATAAGTTACAAATTTACAAAGACAACTGATATCAAAAGAATAACCCTAGTCAACAAATTTCATTTTTTTCTCCCTGAATGACAGTTGGTGCCCTTTACAGAACTTGAGCCACTGGTTCCAAGTCTGACAATAAGTATTCTGTGGCACATACAGTTTTTGAGGCATGAGCTAATCAAATTTAAATTTCTGATGTTTGGGAATTAAATCACTTCTGTTATAGCATTACGTGGCTGATATGGAAAATGTAACAGCAAACGTTTCTTTCCTTTTATTCGAAGTAATATTAAGCATATGAAAGGAAAAATAAACCAGCAGAAAGTTTTTACTTTTATACGGTATAAAACTATGTAATACAAATGGGAATCACAGTATGCATTTAATGTATTAAAAATCTCTTCTTTCCTTTTGTATGTGTCTGGAGTTTCTCTTTTAAGTTAGCAAAGCTAGATTCACTATCCCCTGGTAGTGGCTTTTTCACGGCAGAAATGTCCTGATGAAATCCAAATTCTAAGTGAGATATTTCACTTCATTATTCTGTAGGCTTCAGGCATTTGCTCAGCCAACTGTAGTTGGGGCACGTGGTAGTGTAGTTGGTTCAGGCACTATGCTGCAAGCCGGAAAGTTGTGGGTTCGAGGTCATTGGATTTTTCAATTGACCTAATCCTTCCAGCTGCACTATGGCTCTGGGGTCAACTCAGCCTTGAGCACAAATGAGTACCAGGTATCTTTCTGGGATAAAGGGTGGTTGGCATATAAGACTGACAACCTCATTGCCATCTGTGAGCTGACTGTCTAGAAAAACATGGGAACCTTGACATCTCACAAACCTATGGGCCTCCATGGCCTGTTTCAGGGATAGCTTTAAACTTTTTACATTTACTATCTGCAGCTGGCTGATTTGTGCCTGCCCAGAAAATCAACAACCTATCTGATTGCTTCCTAAACTGTCTTCTCAGATCCTTGACCTCATCAAACATTCTGTCATTTGTAACTTTCTTTAACTGAGGACTGATGAAGATCCATTTTTGTATACCTGATCACAGAAACTTCTGTACCAGACACTGAAAACCTCCATTCTGGTTCATAGCCTTCACATAAGTTTTTATTAGTCCAAACTTTATGTGAAGGTAGAAATATAGTTGGTGGAACTGTAAGTAGGACATTTTCAGTGTTCTCTTGCCTAGGAAGAAACTGCTTATGTTATTCTTTCACAGCATAATGGCTACTAACATAACTTACATTCACATAATCAGCAGCAAAATTTTGTATAACTAAGCTATATGTTGAGCAGAGGAGCCATGACTTTCAAATCTCATCAATAATCCAGCATTATTTGTTATAGCATATGCAACTGAGCAGAAGCTTCATACTGTCAAGGTGCTTTCATGTAGAAAGGTTCAAACTTAACTTTGAAGAATCAATAAAGTCATCACTCTTAAGGTATATACAGTAGAACTTGGTTATAACGTCATCAAAGGGACCTAAAAATAGTGTCGTTATAAACGAATGTCGTTGTAACCGAAATGGGCACAGTAGCCTTATGTTAGTCACGTAAAAATCTACCAAAAACCGAGTTAAAATGTTGCATTTTTTAGTGAAATACGTAGTTAAGTACAGACTAACGTAACATTAACGTGGAATTGCCCAAATGTGTAATATCAAAGACATATTACAGCGCTTTTCACTGACAATACACACTGCACTAATACTGTATATTAAAGGTAGGCCTACTCACCAAATTACAGTAGATTACATCAATTGTTGTGCCTTACTGTACCTAGATACGAGTACAGTAATCAGTTATCTTCATCTGTTTCCTGTTACTTGCCCAATACACACTTTCTAAATTACGTTCAATGTCCATATCAGAGAAATTCAGGAATGAAAATGACGTTACATACGAGGTTGATGCATTTGTGCATGTCGTACTAAGCAAGGTATAAAAACAGTTGCTTTATGAGGAATTAGTTCGTACCATTGAATATTTGACGCAATAGACAAGGTGTCGCAGAAACCGATGTTGCTATAACCAAGTTTTACTGTACATTCATGCCCTGATACCCTTGTCATCTCATCAGTATTGCTGCAGCAGGATATATCACCATACATGGAACAGAAACTTGCAGGTTCTTTTTCAATTATGAAAAATGGAGCATTTTTAAAGAGCATTCCAGTTTTCTAATCTAGAATCAAGAAGCTCCACTTGATTTTTGGAGAGGTTTAAGTTTTGTACGAGTTTATTTCATTGAATCTGGTTTATTAAATGGAGTCTTTCTGAACTTTATAGTACATTTTCTCTGTAAAGATCCTTATAATCTACATCCATTGCTCTTACCCATCTCACACTCTCTGGTTTCTTGAAGACTGAATTTTTCAAGAAACCAACACTGATCTCACTCTTTACTCAGTGCCAATGGAGGACAGGCTGCTGTTGCTTTCAGAGCTCTTCCACAAACAGACTTTTGCCCCCATCAGATAGGTTCTCACCATGACACTGTCTTTACAGTGGCTCATTCTATGACCAAGGATATGGTGTAGCCATTGGATCTTGCCTCACCACTGCAATGGCTTACACACGGAATCCTTCCAACAGTAAGTCATAAGCTTGGTGGCCAAGAAGCTGGCACACTGGTACAGATATGTGGATGATACATTTGTCACATGGACACAATGAAAGGAAGAGAAACACCATAACATCCACCCTAACATTAAGTTCACTATAGAAGCAGAAGACTACACTATTTTTCTTAGATGTCCTGGTAACCAGAAGGACAAACAGCTCATTGGGACATACTGTATATAGGAAGCCTGCATATAAGGACCTCTATCCT
Organism: Cryptotermes secundus; assembly: GCF_002891405.2. Taxonomy (NCBI): domain Eukaryota; kingdom Metazoa; phylum Arthropoda; class Insecta; order Blattodea; family Kalotermitidae; genus Cryptotermes; species Cryptotermes secundus. The sequence goes on along the minus strand of NW_019732379.1, from coordinate 1,627,371 downwards.
CAATTGATGTGAGAACACCATCTGTTATAGAAGCGGGCTGTACTAACACTCATTAATTGGGCCAAACCACATGCAATGATGATAGCTGTACACAGAAACCAACCTCCTGAAGAAGGCCATTAGACAACAGCTACAGTAACTGTGTCATGCCCTTGCTTGAAAAAACAAGAAGCTGGCAGGCATAGTGATAACACATCTACAAGCTGTCTTGAACAAAATCAGCAGCCTTCTTGCTAAATACACCATTAAGACAGTTCACATTCCTGCAAAGAAATATATCCATATGCTTACACCTACAAAAGACAAACTAGATCTAAAAATCAGAGGCACATATTGCATCCCATGCAAGTGCAGCAAGGTGTATGCTGGACAGATGGGCAGAGCGAAGATTTGAAATGGCACACTATCAACATAGCTGCACCTCTATACTAGATAAAGCAGCAGGATATATAAATTACTTAGGAAAGGAGGCCATCAAGATCTGGCTTCACCCCAGACACTTTTTAACAGGGACGGGGTCTTCAGTTTTAGTTACTTGTATGTGGTGATTGATATGATCAAGCAATACAGAGATAAATCAATGTGAAGACAAGATCAAGCAAAGCAAATTATGAGTTCTACCACTAGCACCCAGTGCCTTGCATTCAGTTTTCATCATGGGCTACAGGTTGGTATGGATCCAATGTCATGTCAGATCCTCATGATGGAGAGACAGGTGGTCCCTGGTCATTTGTAGCCTGCAAAGAGGCACAGCAAGCCATCCTGAATAATAAGTATTGGCACTGGTTCCTGATTTTGCATTCTAAATATAGTTCATATGCCTATTTTATGGGTACATGCAGTAATGTAGTTGATTGAGGCACTATGGTACAAGCCAGAAGGCTGTGGGTTAAGAGTCCCGATGAGGTAATTGGATTTTCTTCAATTTATCTAATCCTATCAGCTGCACTATGGCCCTGGGGTCGACTCAGCCTCTAACAGAGTACCAGGAATTTTCCTGGGTGGTAAAGAGAGGCTGGTGCTTAAGGCTGACAACCTCACCGCCATCTGTGAGCTGTCTAGCAAATGTGGGAGCTTCGACATCTCACAACCCTATGGGCTTTCACAGCCTGTTACAGGGGTAGCTTTATCTTTTTATGCCTATTTTATAAGAGGCTTTATTGTTCTCTTTTGAGATTTGACAGTGAACTGGTCACATATGTAGAAAAGCATGTTACTGTTATTTACACACTGGCATGACATTAAAACACAACTCACAGTAAAATATACAAAATAAGTCCCTTAATTGGAGACTGATAATGTGTATCTTTCGTATGCAACTACATTAAGCAGCATTAACACACCTTTAAGGCTTTAAGCCTCCACACTGGTGCACATACAAGCTGGGGTGGGTAAGTCTTGTATGACAAAACCTTACTCAACAATGCCTCAATTCACAAAATTTCACTTGTAATGAGCAAACAGGCAATTTCAAGCACAAAAACACAGGTAATGCATAAAGATGGTGAAACTGAATTACACCAGTACTGATACTATTTAGATCTTGAGTTGTAATTCTTTCAGAAGCCATAAATTTGTACACATCTATATGGAAAATCAAGTGACAGGACATTAATTAATTACTGAAGCAACATGTGTACTGTACTGACGAACAGAATTTTGAGGCAGCAGTGATTTATTTTTTTCTGTTTGTTTTACCACAGTTCACTTTTATAACAGACATACTTCAAACACAAAATTGGCCAGCCTACAACACTTTGCATGACTTAAAATGTAGCCTAAATGAATTCCTACTTTGTATTTTGAAGGTCCAGGATTTCCATCCTGGTCTGGGGACCACCCATCCTAACCAAGCAATTTTATGGTTTTCTCCATCCTTCCAAGCATGTACTGGAACAGTATCTTGAAAGATGCCATCACTTATTCTTACACTTCCTTCCCAATTCATAATTCTCCCATTCGATATGTATGATATTAAAGATACAAAAATTATCAAAACACACAAAAAAAAAAAAATAAAATGTTAACTTCACAACTATACATCTATTTCTTTATGCTTTTTTCATAAACTTATGCTACATTGCACAGATAAAATGATAACAGTCCTAAGCCATAATGTAGAATAGCAGCTTGAATAATAACCTAGGAAAGATATGGAAGACCGTGGTCATTGCCCACTCTTTCAAAACCATGTTAGACATAATGGTAACTAGTCTTTGGGCCAAGAATCAAATCCAGGACCACCAGATGTCATGCCAGCCACTGAACTATCTATTAGAAATGCAAAGTCTGCTTGGGTATAGATGCTGCTGAACAGAAAAGCTACACAATACTGCTGCAGGTTACCCTCAAATGACCACAGATGTAGATAGTGTAAAAGATTGTTCTTTTCTCTAAACATCAATATTTAACACTTGATGTCCTCTGTTGATATAAATGCTGCACTAAGTGATTAACACCGGAGCTGATCTCTTGGGCTCTGGCAGTTTTAATATGAGTACGCTGAGCCAGTGATGGGATGCATGGGGTTAAAACATGTAATTTATGAATACACGAAGGCTTGTATGGCTCACAGTTTCCAAGTTCTTGGAACATTCCTGGGAAGTCAGTATAAAATTATTAATTTTTGAAATGTCTGTTATGGATGGATGATGAGAAGTTTGACAGTAGCTATAATCAGGAATGTACTGGCACACTGTAGGAAGGATCAGGGACAAAAACATAGGAAACTACAACAGACTGAGGATGGCTTATAACATGAACTTCATTAGAAAGACAAAAACCAAGTCAGGTGGGAGGGCTATTCCTGGGCATATTCATCATGAGTGATTACCTATCTGGCACTGTTTTCCTGTAAGCTTTTGCATAAACTGTACTTCCAGTTCTGTTTCCAAAGTCATGTATGGCCAGTAGTCCATAAAAGTCCTGTTAACCCACCCTCCTGTCCTACCCTAGCCTGAGAGAGAGTTTGCATTTGAGAATCTGCAAGCACCTTACATCCTGCAAGTTTTGCCCACTGAGTAACATACATCATATAACATTCTCTGAATTTCCTCTTCTGTTCAACGGCTTATTTCAAGCATTATATGTAATGCTTGCTTAAATTTTGATTTATGGAGGCACTGTGCACTACCTTCCCAGTCCCCTGAGCTTCCACTGACCTAGACTGAATGATGATGTCATAATATAAAACTATGTGCATGTTCTTGTCATCATCAATATCTATGTTTCAGGTGGCAGGGATTGCAAAATTTTTAAAGACCTTAATTATTGCAAAAAAATGACAGACCTTACACTTGAACATGAAGCTTGAAACAGTACATCTTTGTGAAAAAGCAAAATAGGAAAGTGGTATAGATTAATGTCAACACTATTTACGATACTGGAGAAAATACTGTATATACTAAATCCAAGAAAACTAACATTGTTCCTTTCTTCAGGACTACATATTGGTGAAATTCATTTCAAGATTTCAGTTTGTGACTGTGTGATGAACATGAGACCTGTTCTACAAGTTTTAGCATTACAGGCATGGGAACCGCAGATGGTACAACAGATCTTGTCCATGTTATAAAGGAGCCTGTTTTCATTATGGGTGCAGTAACTTAAACATAATCATTGGATTCAGTTAGAAAATTAAACATTTACACGTCAATGTACAGTTTAAGTGCAATTAACATAAGGTACATTTTACTAATTTTCATTTCATGCATCCTGTTGTGTTATAATATACAACTTCTTTATTAAAACTGTCACAACACAACTATATCGAGGTCAGTGCCTAGTTTTGGCTCTGCTACATGTTTCGACTATTAATAGCCATCATCAGGCAAATACATGGCTAACATATATACACCACTGAACTGCAGTAATAGTAAAACTGGATACAATAATATTAATTATGTAAAATACTTGATGTAAAAATACAATAAATTAGATTATATAAAACAAAAGTTATAGTATAAAACAAGAACAAAATTCGACTGATGCTTTACATCATCGAGTCAGTCGTTGCTTTTGTAATTTTGTTGCATTCCCAGGGACAAATTGGAGTATTCTATATTTGTGTGTATATAAAAAAACTGTTATTGGAGACTTGTGATGTAGATGTTGTAATATTAATGTTAATCTGAAAATGATATGAAAGTAATAGTATTAAATTTTGTTATAATCAACAGTTGATTTTGGTATTGAAGATTAGTGTATTATTACTTACTATTTAGTCGGTGCCTCTTTCATATCATTTTCAGATTAACATTAATATTACTACATCTACATCACAAGTCTCCAATAACAGTTTTTTTATATACACACAAATATAGAATACTCCAATTTGTCCCTGGGAATGCAACAAAATTACAAAAGCAACGACTGACTCGATGATGTAAAGCATCAGTCGAATTTTGTTCTTGTTTTATACTATAACTTTTGTTTTATATAATCTAATTTATTGTATTTTTACATCAAGTATTTTACATAATTAATATTATTGTATCCAGTTTTACTATTACTGCAGTTCAGTGGTGTATATATGTTAGCCATGTATTTGCCTGATGATGGCTATTAATAGTCGAAACATGTAGCAGAGCCAAAACTAGGCACTGACCTCGATATAGTTGTGTTGTGACGGTTTTAATAAAGAAGTTGTGTACATTTTACTGTTAAGTATAGCGACTGTTTCAAAACCATCACATATGTGCATAATGTTGAAAGGCTGCAATGTATTTCAAGCATGTCCTTTAGAACCCGTAACATACTGTACATATGTAATTTAAACTTCACATCAATTACTGAAGTATGACAAAAAGCTGCCACTTTTATTTTCACATATGAACATGAAGTGAATTATGGGTGAAATGTGGCTGGGACTTGCAAGTATACAGCAGACAGTAGCAAGGAGAAGAGTTTATGTAGTTCTTTAGTTTGGATAATATTAATGGCAATGAACTGAATTATTCATTATTTTCATACCCCCTTGATAATCACGCCACAGAAAAAATACTGCCATACCCATATTATTATTCGAACTTTAGTGCCATACTGTGTATTATACATAATTGGAAGTTAGGGGATGGACTTTAGTTATGAATTTCAACAATTTTCAGGTATTAAGAATATCTGTTAGAATAAGCATTTTTGTGAATTTTATAAATTCTTGTAAAACTGAAGTTGTAATAATCTGGTAGGAATTCTAGCATTACATGTTTAAGTTAAAACACAATAAAGGTAAAATGGGTGAGAATTACACATTATTTTAATGACACACTCACTTTCTGACCACAATACACTCGATTTTTTCAATAAGATTCTACTGAATTACAGTTGAAATGAAATTAACTACAGCTTTTTGAAACTGTTAATTTATCCATAAAGAGATTCAAGTTTTCTTTAAATATATCTTCTTAGAACCACATAAAGCCACAATTCTACTGTTAAGTTACTTCTATTTTTATTTTATTCATCTCTTTACAAGGAGTATTCACAGTAGTAAATACATCATTAGTGTTTGTCATTAACAGCTTAATAAATGTAAACATACTGTAGACAGCATGATGCTGCCTTAAAAAAAATAAATATACAAAATGAATGCTGACTGGATTTGCAACAACTCTCAGTTCATGCTTGGCCAATGTTTTTGTTAATGTAATTGAGTAACAATAAATTATCATACATATATTATTTTTATAGTGTCATAAAATGGAAAGCAAATGTTCTTTCCAGATTAACATGATATAACTGCAAATCCTTAATTTTTACTGCCATATTGTAATGGAGCTGCAATACTATCATTCCCTCAAATATTCTACCATTTTCTCTCCAAAGGGTTTCTTTGTATTTTGGAATGGATTTACAATTAACATTCTAGTAACAAAAAGGACAGAAATAGTAGTAGTAACAGGCTGGACTTATGAAATTAAGATGTCAAGTCATGAAGATTGCTTCCACTCATGCTGCAATAATGATTCACTGTACAAGAAATGGAAACAAATTTCACCTCTAAAAACAAATGTAAAGAAACTGCTGCAAGGACAAAGTATTGTCACTTAGTTGGTTCAGTATTTTATCAGTCATTCTAGGTATTGCCTGGCATTCATAAATATACTATATATATATGTACTATGTTACTTGAAAGTGGTGGGAGCTGTACTGCTTTGAAGTACATTCTGTATTAGCATATCATACTTTGTAATTTCCCATCAATCACCTATCCTAGTCAGTTTAACAAGATTCCATTCATATTTATTTGCTTAAGCGATTACGTGAATACTTGTCCTACTCTCTTCATCATCTATCTACAGTGACTTCCATCATTTCATTACTTCGACAGAAATAATACAATCAACATGAAAAGAGGGACATCAAAATTATTCAACATAACAGTATTACCCCAATGTGATCTGAAATGAAACAAATGGATCTGCAACAAAACTCATAATGATATCAGCTGGGACTTTTAATGCTGTACTCTCTAGACGACATGCTGCTCCTGTACAACAGCCACTACACTCACTCACACATTCATGCACACACTGTATTTGAAACCACTTTTCTAACAAACAGTAGCCCAATGCAAGGATATCAGTCCCTTTTGCCAACACATTTTTAATTCCATATAGGTTTCCACTTCAAACTACAAAATCATTTCTTCTGAAGTTCACTTTCTTCTTCCTTCTTGGACTGTAGGGCAGTACTGAAGATAATGGAAGTTCAGGCTTACCTACATACTGTAGCCTTGATAGGGTATGCCTGGAGCGTATGCATTTGGGTATCCTGGAGTGTAACCAGGACCAATCATTCCTGGACCTGCAGTTAGCATTAATTGTGGCTCTGCTGCAAAAGAGAAGCAGACAAAATAGGAACAATGAAATAGTGAAGTGTGTCAGGTTCTAAAGATTCCTTGATCAGATCATTGCATTGTATTAATTATGGAGCTGTAATCCCTGCCGTCAACTTCCTGATCCTGGTTTCAAACAAAAGAGGAAATCTTATGACATCGCCACATACATCCTCCCTCTAAAAATTATGAAAATATCAACTAAGGTGGTTGAAATTCTGCACATCCATTACAGATATATATACAATGACTTCTAATTAACACATTTCAAAATTCCTTGTCAATTAAGGGAGTAACATAAATTTTCCACCAAAAAATGGAACACATTCAAGGTTTGCCTGGATATTTATCACTCAATTTTTTAACAACTGGCAAGTTTCTGCAAATATGTTCAACATACACTGAAATGTAGTTCTATAAGACTTCTCATGATGTTGCACAAATTATTTGTATAGTGGGGATAACCACAGGGACTGACTGCAAAAGCAACGATGAGTGCTAAACCCATTATGTTGGAATTTTCAGACAAGTATTTAACAGAAAAAGAGTTATCAGGGGTTTCCAGGACATAAAAGCATTTGTCAATGTCTGCTATATTACTGGTCACACTCATAACAGAAAAATTGGTTACATATGAAACAAAGAGACGAGTGTCACCGACTCAATATATCAAATTGCAGTACTGTACTGACAAGCAAGTGTGATAATTTTGCTACAATAACTCTTATTTTTTGGCAATGTACTCTATTTTATTTAAACAGTTTCACACATAGACAAGCAATGGCCAGTGCTGTGATATCAGGTGCAAACCATGTGTAAAAGCTAACTGGGAAGCACTGAATTCTGGTTTGAATCACAAAATTCAGTCGGGTCTACATATACAAACATTATGATGACACTGATACCTCCTGGGCCCTCTATTTCTTTGCATCATAAGTACAACTGATATTTGGACACAGCGAGTTCCTGACATGACTGTACAGAGGACACTATTTTGCTATTCTACCTCCCTAAAATTTTCTTGGTTGATTTGTTATATTCTTATTATTAGTTTTGCTGTCCAGGAAGATGATTTCAGTTTGGGAGAAACATGTGACAGATGTTACCAAATCTGTTTTGAAACCTCTGTTATAACTGGATATTTAGGAATGGAATCCCCTAAGATTAGGGGAAATGTATCACTTCTTTTAAGGATGCTTAACATTTTGTGAGTTGTTGAATTTTAGAACATTCTCAGGAATTAATTCTGGCTTTCAGAGAAGATAAAGAAAGACTCTTATTGCTCATTATGTATAATTATGGGGTTGGATTTTCTTCCTTAAATGTCCTTACACAAGTATTAAATTTCACTGTAACTTAGAAGTAAGTTAAGATTAAATTACGAAAAACTCATCTGGGATTTGAAGCCAGGAAGTCTGGTAGACATGTGTCTACATCTCAGAGGAACCACCAGAAGACCATAATCTTCACATTTACTACTGTCTCCCCTTCTTAAATCCTGACCTGAAGTACTTTAAGCTGATGAATGGCCACAAAATTTGAACTGTTCACTCATTTGTACTTTATAATAAGCAGTCAATTCTTATTCATTAAACTATTAACATACTGGTCATTCTGTTTGTGTTCACTTAAGATGGGAAGAAACTTACGCATGATCATAGGCTTGTGGTCCTGTTGTGCAGTTTCTTCTAGTCTCTGGGATTCAGACTCTTCGAGCTTATCGACCTAATGAAAGTAATTAATGAGCATCACTTTCATGTATTATTGTACACCATTATAATCTAACAGTGGCAGCCAGTGCTCTCTACCACAACTTAGTACATTACAAGTTTGAACATCCTTCTTGAATTGATTCAGATCAACCTTTCATTTTTACATGTTTTAAAATTGTAAACCAAACTTTACAAATGTTACTCAGCAGGCTGGTCTCATGGCAACACACAAGACTTGTATTTGTGGCTTTCCTAATTCCCTCTAGGCAAATTTCAGCATAATACCTCAATCAGTCCAAGACTGCTACCATCCAAATCTTCCAATTCACTGTTCATAAATCATCCTGCTATTCAATGCTACAGAGTCCAGATACTGAGTGTTGTGACATGCACAAGCGCACACACGTTACAAAAATTTCA